>NC_053027.1:320946340-321131363 GCF_003073215.2 Triticum urartu | reverse complement strand
TTTTATGTATGATTGGTTATCTTTGCAAGTCTCTTCGAATTATCAGTTTGGTTTGGCCTACTAGATTGATCTTTCTTGCAATGGGAGAAGTGCTTAGCTTTGGGTTCAATCTTGCGGTGTCCTTTCCCAGTGACAGTAGGGGCAGCAAGGCACGTATTGTATTGTTGCCATCGAGGATAACAAGATGGGGTTTTCTTCATATTGCATGAGTCTATCCCTCTACATCATATCATCTTGCTTAAGGCGTTACTCTGTTTTTAACTTAATACTCTAGATGCATGCTGGATAGCGGACGATGAGTGGAGTAATAGTAGTAGATGCAGGCAGGAGTCAGTCTACTTGTCTCGGACGTGATGCCTATATACATGATCGTACCTAGATATTCTCATAACTATGCTCAATTCTGTCAATTGCTCAACAGTAATTTGTTCACCCACCGTAGAATACTTATGCTCTCGAGAGAAGCCACTAGTGAAACCTATGGCCCCCGGGTCTATCTTTATCATATTGATCTCCTAATACTTAGTTATTTCTTTTGCTATTTACTTTGCCTTTATTTTACTTTGCATATTTATCACAAAAATACCAAAAATATTATCTTATCATATCTATCAGATCTGACTCTCGTAAGTGGCCTTATAGGGATTGACAACCCCTATTTGCATTGGTTGCGAGGATTTATTTGTTTTGTGCAGCTACGAGGGACTTGCGTGTAGCCTCCTACTGGATTGATACCTTGGTTCTCAAAAACTGAGGGAAATACTTACGCTACTTGACTGCATCATCCCTTCCTCTTCGGGGAAAACCAACGCAGTGCTCAAGAGGTAGCACACAGTACTCGAGGATTTATTACAGAGTTCAATCACACACTTATTACATCGAATGTCTCAAAAGAGAACTTATTACAAATAATATGGCTGAAGGCCATCTAAATAAGATAACAACGGAAGCTTCGAAGGTAGAAGAGTCCATCCAACTCCACGGCAAAACTAAGTTCATGACAACGACCTAGCGCACCTTACTCTTCGTCTGAAAACTCTGCAACATAATACATTGCAGCCTATGTAGGTCAGCACATGGAATATGCTGGCAAGATAACACTATAAAGCAATGAACAAATAACAGTTATCACTACATGCATATATGGCTGGTGGAGGCTCTACGGTTATCATTTGCATAAAGCTAGTTTTTCCCTACAACAAAGGAATATATTTTATTTAACTACAAAGTTTGTTGACAAACATTGAGAATGGTAACCCCATCTCAATCCCAATTAAAAGTTAACAACCCAACAAATTAATTAAGTAAAGTGATGAGATCAACATAATAATTCAAGTACTAGATACTCAAGATGTCCATAACCGGGGACACGACTAACCATGATTAGTTTGTACACTCTACAGAGGTTTGCGCACTTTTCCCCACAAGACTTGATCTCCTCCATTGTTTTTCTTGCACTGCATGGTATTAGAGAAACGGATGACCGAGACACAATCTTTCCGAAGAGGTCCCCTTAACCGATAGATAGGCCGGTACACCTACAATCCCCTACATCTGCTAGCCCATCATGGAAAGGTTTCCCACAACTTACTCAACTATGCCAGAGCCCATAATGGCTTGTGGCTACACACAGAAGTTTCTAGCATGAACAATCTTATGATCCCTTTGAGCCTGGGTGGCGAACCATAAGAAAATCTCACGGATACCCCGGGATCTCCTTGGACAATACTGGATTCCCCAGGTGCCCAGAACCAATCCACCCAGATGTGTATTAAATTAGCCACCTTATGTTAACCCTTAGTTCATAATAATACTCACAATTTTCATGAATCACTCAAACCAAACCACGTCTACGAGCATAGCATAGCAGTATAAGCATAACGTAATAACTCCCCAGGGTTTGGTATAAGACAATAGGTTCGACATCATCAACTACTTCCCAATACCCACATGTTAATCAAACCTACTCATGAAATGTTTGAGGGTTCAAACTAATGCATAAAAATTGGGTAATAAAAGGATATGATCAAAGTGTAACTTGCCTTGCTGACGATCTCAAAACCCTTGAGATTCGTAGTAGCAAGCCTCGCACTCCGGAACTCTATCGTGAACAAACAATAGCATACATAATCACTCAAGCATAAGATGCAAAGGTAAAATTCAAGAGAAAATATCTAACCTGAAAGTTCAAGAAAAGAGCTTCGATTTGCAAAAAGAATCAATCGAATCGGAGTTACGTAACTCAAACTACGATCAAAAGAAGTTCAAATTCAAATCTGCTTGAAACAAAATTTTAAATTGTCAAAACCATATTCAAGTTGATTATCTGGAAAGAGGGGAACAAGACGAAAATTTTGGCGTTGGTTTCACTAGATTTGGACAAACGAGTAAAAAGTAACGAGGGTTTGAAGTTCAGGTACTAATCTATGACAAAAGTATTCGCGGATAGGTCCCTGACTAAAAATTAAAAGAACTAATCGGGTGAACGTTCGCTAAATAAACTAAAACTAAAACAAAAAACCGATCTAAAACAAAACCGACAAACCGAAAAAGTGAAAAGAGAACCGGCGAACCGGAATGCTTTTTTACCGGTTAAACGGCTTCGGCCAACGGAGGTCAACGGCGAGCGACACGGCGGCTCCGGCGACGCAAGGCAGCGGGTCGCGCAGGTTGCGGCGGCGGCGGGTGGCAGCAGCAGCAGGTGGCAGCAGGCGGCGGTGGTGGCTGGCGGCGGCGAGCGATGAGGAGGAGGCGGCGGGGTGGCTCGTCTTATAAAGAGGGCCGGGGGGCGGCGCGGGTCGGCTTGGAAGAGGGGGTGGCCGGGAGGCAGAGTCCTCCCCGGACTCGGCGACGATGGCGCGTATGCGGGCCAGACTCCGCCCGGAGTCGGTCGGGGCGAGACGGCTAGGCTGGGCCACGGCCTGGCTAGGAGCTAGGCCGACCCAGTTCGGCGGAGAAAGTTTTTTTTTAAAAAAATACCCCGCGAATAAAATCCTAATAAAATATAAAAAAAATCCTAAAAATACCAGAAACAATTTTCACCGTCCAAACCTAATATTTCGGACAAGATGAACATTTTTCTGGCCTACAATGCAATTTTCAAAAATGCAAGTTTTTCTCTAATTAAAATAAAATAGCAAATAAAATATGAATAAAATAATAATTTGATTTTCAAATTTCTTTCTCCAATATTTCTCTTTTGTTGAAGAAGTCATGTTATCTTCTCTGATTTATTTTTATTATTGGAAATAATTTTGAGAGAAAAATATTAAAACCAAATTGATCCTCTTTTCAAATTTGAAAAAATTCAAATATGAAAATTTGTGAAACCTCCAACTCTCTCCTTGGGTCCTTGAGTTGCTTAAGATTTCTAGGATCACAACCAAATGCAAATAAAAATATGATATGCATATGATGTCCTATGTATAACATCCAAATTGAAAATTGGGATGTTGTAATAACACGTAGTAGATGACTATAACTTGCAATATCGGATCAAGAACAGAAATATATTCATGAAAACATAACAGGTTCAGATCTGAAATCATGGCACTCGGGCCCTAGTGACAAGCATTAGGCATAACAAAGTCATAGCAACATCAATCTTAGAACATAGTAGATACTAGGGATCAAACCCTAACAAAACTAACTCGATTACATGGTAAATCTCATCCAACCCATCAAGGTCCAGCAAGCCTACGATGGAATTACTCACGCACAGTGGTGAGCATCATGAAATTGGTGGAGGATGGTTGATGATGACGATGGCGACGGATTCCCATCTCCGGAGCCCCGAACGGACTCCAGATCTGCCCTCCCGAGGAAAAACAGGGCTTGGCGCCGGCTCCGTATCGTAAAACATGATGAATCCTTCTCTCTGATTTTTTTCTCCCCGGAAGAGAATATATGGAGTTGGAGTTGAGGTCGGTGGAGGTCTAGGGGGCCCACAAGGTCGGGTGGTATGCCCTAGGGGGATGGGCGTGCCCCCACCCTTGTGGCCAGGGTGTTGGCCCCCTTCACTTGATTCTTTCGCCAATATTTTTTATTAATTCCAAAACTTATCTCCATGAAGTTTCAGGTCATTCCAAGAAACTTTTATTCTGCACAAAAATGACACCATGGCAATTCTACTGAAAATAGCATCAGTCTCAGTTAGTTCCATTCAAATCATGCAAGTTAGAGTCCAAAACAAGGGCAAAAGAGTTTGGAAAAGTAGATACGACGGAGACGTATCACTATCTAGCATGCATCTAGTGCATTAAGTTCGTGGAGAAATGGAGTAATGCAATAAGAACGATGACATGATGTACACAAGATCTATTTATGTAGAAGTAGACCCCATCTTGTTATCCTTAATAGCAACAATACATATGTGTCGGTTCCCCTTCTGTCACTGGGATCAAGCACCGTAAGATAGAACCCATCACAAAGCACCTCTTCCCATTGCAAGATAAATAGATCAAGTTGGCCAAACAAAACCCAAATATCGACGAAGAAATATGAGGCTATAAGAAATCGTGCATATAAGAGATCAAAGAAGACTCAAATAACTTCCATGGACAAAAAGAGATAGATGTGATCATAAACTAAAAGTTCATCGGATCCCAACAAACACACCACAAAAAGAGTTACATCATATGGATCTCCAAGAGACCATTGTATTGACAATCAAACGAGAGAGAGGAAGCCATCTAGCCAATAACTATGGACCCGAAGGTCTACAAAGGACTACTCACGCATCATCGGAGAGGCACTAATGGATATGATGAACCCCTCCGTGATGGTGTCTAGATTGGATCTTGTCGTGGGTTTGTCACGGCAGATGTCCTCGTGAAAGGACTTAGTCATGGAGCCATCGCTATGGGTTAGCTTAAAGGGGTTAAACCAGACAAGCGGACACAAGGGATTTTATACTAGTTCGGACCCTTCGTTGAAGGTAAAAGCCTACGTCTAGTTGTGATTGGTATTGCTAGGGTTTCGATGACCAGGGAGCGAATCTGCTTTGCCTGGCTCTCGAGTAGTTGTCTGTTGTCCCTAAACCGTGGTCGGGTCATCCCTTTATATACATAGGTTGACGCCCGCCGGTTTACATAGTCCCGAGGCCGGATCTTAAACGTGTCCGGCTCAGTCTCTATTCCTTTAACTTACAATACAAGTTACATGAAAGAGTCAGTTTACATCTACAGGACTTAACCCGCCTTTGGGCCTTGGGCCTTCGTAAAGCACCTCCATTGTCACGTCTTCATGGGCTTCTATCTTCATGGAGCTAACCCGGCCACTCCTAGCCAGTTTAATCCAGTAACCATATCCCCAACATTAGGCCCCAGATTGATTTGAACTTGTTCATGTCAATCTTCAATACATAGAAAAATTCTTGCCCTGTCACCTTCATACAGATCTGGTAAACCGCCGTGATGTCATCCTTTAGATCCATAGTAAACCGCCATGACGTCATCTACTCGTTGAAGCCGAAGATTCCCTTCATTAATGAATATCCAACCATCGAGGCGACATCCTTATTAACTATCCATTTTGAGCTCCTCAATTCACGCACTTGTCGCTTATCGCTTCACCTCATAAATAGGACCACGGGCCCTTCTCTTTTTTCCCCTTCGTCTCCTTCACTTCTTCTTCCTCCTTGCGATGCCTCTGCACCTGAGCGCCACCGCCATCACCGAGCTTCGCCTCCGTCTCTCCGCCGACCGCTGCATCAACCTGGTTGCACCAGAGAGCCACGGCATACCTCCGCTGCTTCAACAGCCACTGTAAGTCCCTTCCTTTCTCCGTTGTAGATCTACCTAGGGTTTCCTCGTTCGTCGAAGTTCATCGAGGCTCCAGCGATGTTCTTCCCTGTTTCTTCTTTGTCCATGGATAAAAACTTCAAACTTGATGTATTCCACGTAATGGCTTATCCTTTGTTACCAAAACAAACCTTTACGCGCATAAAACACTGATCTGGTCCTTTGTGAACTGCTTCGGGATCAACCTTTTAGGTCTAAATCCTTTTATTTTCTTGTCTTACGGTAGATCCAAAATTTCCCTGCAACCTTATGAAATCTGTTTTTACCTTACTTAGTCATTTTTGCATTAGATCTGTATCCTCTTTACCACATAGGCGGTTTACCTTTGTAAAAGCAATCTATCCTATACCATTAGTCCCCTGGTGTACCAGACGAGCCTTTTACCTCCGTTGTTTATACTCCGGTTTAACAGCATGTGCATACCTTTGTTCTGATATTGCCTTGTCATTCATTATTGTATCAGCCTCCGGTTTACGCAATTTACATACCTTTATGTCTTTATTCCATCGCATCTTATGTATCACCATGAATGATTTGTAAACCGGTATTTCCTTTCATCTTTCCGTTGCAATGGCCAAACAGTTTTATGCTTGTAACTGGGATCCTTCCTGGGTTACCAAAGAACAGCTGAACGGAATGGTTAGGATTGGTACCTTGCCAAAAAAGAATGAGATCCGGTGGCAAGTTCCTGGACCGAAGAATCCTCCTACCCCTAAGCAGGGTGAGGTAGTGGTATTTGTTGACCACCTAGGATGTGGTTTCAAACCGCCCGGGCCGAAGTTTTTCCGGGATGTGCTTGCTAGTTTCCAGATCCACCGTCAAGGTATTGGACCTAACTCAGTATCCAATATATGCAACTTCCATGTCTTCTATGAAGTGTACTTACAAGAAGAACCAATTGCTGAGCTGTTCCGGGATTTTTTCCATCTGAACTGGCGCACTGAATTTGTAGACGGACCCAACACTGAACTTGGGGGTGTCTCAATTCAAAAAAGAAAAGAGGTCGAATTTCCTCATGCCAAGCTGCATAGCCACCCCAAAGATTGGAACCAAACTTGGTTCTACTGTAAAGATACCTCCCCTGAAGACGAGAACCCTCTGCCGGGTTACCGTGCCCACCGGCTCTCCAACACTCATCCACTGCCGCAACATCTAAGTGCTACGGAACGGGCCTCATATGGCCCTCAACTCGCCAAGCTCTGAGCTTTTATGGCCAACGATTTATCAGGCGTCAACTTTGTGCGCTGCTGGATATCCTGGAGCATCTCGCCATTAAGTCGCCACTCCGGTTTAATGTGTGAGTACACTGGTGAAGTAGAAGACTCCCAACGTCATATCAACATTCAGTTAACTAATGAAGAAGTTACTGAGGGTGTCAAGAAGATTTTGAATGAATCAGAATCTGTCTGCCGCCAAACCGGCTTAAACCCCTTTTACATAAAAAACAAACCGCCTGCTGTCAGTACTGTCCTTCCTTTTTACCTTTGACATCTTTTTAAACTGTTCAACCTTTGAATATCCTTCTCTTTGTTTATAAATAGGGTGATGATCCATTCTGGAAGAAGAAACCTACAGAGAAAGCGGCAAAGCCCTCCCGCCCCAAAACAAAAACCGTCAAGAAAACCTCATAGCGGAAGGCAACTGAACGTATCAACATGGAACTGGATGACGACACGGATGAACCGGAAGTTGAGGTAGAAGTTGATTCACTTGGTTCCCTATTTATGCATTTCATTAACAATGATATTTATCAGGAGTGCGCGGAAGGCAGCCAAGCCGACGATGTAGAGGTAATTGTCCTTTCCTCTGGTTCAAAATCTCTGCCAACACAAAAAATCCGTCAAGCGATCCGGAAAGTAAGCTTTTCACATCCTCTTGCTCACTTGGATCCAACATTTATTTTGAAGAAGCAGCAGCACGAGGCTCGCTGTACAACCCGGCACAGCGGCCAAAAGGTCACTTCGACTGGTTTACCTTACACCGCGGTTCGAAAGCGCCAATCTGAGGTCACACCTCCTTCTGACAATTCTTACCCCAAGGCAGGTTATTTCTGACAACCTCTTAATCCATGCAATTCAAATTATCAGGTGACACCTCCCTCATCATCTGGCGAGTCAGCAGCAACCCAACTCCCTCCTCTCAAAACTTTAGTTGGTAAGTACTTAAACCCCTTCTTTGAATGTTTTCTTACCTTGTATACTATGCTTAATTTTCACATCTTTTTTTGTTTGTAGAGCCAAAGCCAGACCCAGCAAAAAGGCTCGGGTGAACAATCCGTCTGAAGACCAGGTGATTCTTGAACCGGAGCAAGCAGGTGAACCGGACCAAACTGGTGAACCGGAGGGTCCCAATCCTAAAGTCACCTTTGATGAGCCACCCCCTCAAGATCACAATATTGATGAAAAACGAGAAGCTGATACTGTTGTGCCTGATATTGAACCATCAGATCCAATTCGGGCTAGTCTGGTGAGAGCTACTGAAACTCCATCAACTCCAGACAAAGCTGCTGGACGTAAAGAAGGAGAGGTTACCATTACTGGTATTGGTCACACCTCTCCTGGCCATCCTGTAATCTTGGCCCAACATAGTGCCAAGGAAGAGCGTGCTGCCATGGAAAAAGGTAAATGGAGCACTGACTTGTCAAGCTATGCTCATCTCAGCGCTCAAGAACTCCACTCCGGTTTTCTAAACCGTTTGCACTCAAACCGTGATTATGAAGCCAGTTTGGTGAACCTGATGAAAGAACGCTATGAGGTATTTTCAGCACCTTTCCTTTCTTGCTTTCAAAGCATAAACATCAGCCCAAGTAGCCCCCAAGGGCCGGTTTAGCTTTTGCAAGGTAAACTAGGTCTTTGTAATATCTTAATCCTTGTATGTTGATCCTCCATATGTGAACTAATCGTTTAGAAACAAACCAGTACTTTATCATTGTACTCATGTAGTGTTCATCGGTGTAGCCCCCAAGGGCCAGTTTAGCTTTGCAAGCTAAACCGGGTCTTTAATCAATGTGTCAGTTTTGAACAGATGTAAATTAGCCCCCAAGTGTTAAGGATAATGCTTGCATTTTACTTGAGACTTGTGAAAAATATGTTGATGAGAAAGCAAATAGGCATTAGCCCCCAAGTACAAAGTGCATAACTTGTTATATGCTTGGTACTTAGAAAATAGACATCTCATTGTTGATGTATCTCCGCCTTTGCAGGACGAGCTGAGTAAAAGGGATGCTCAAACCGCTGATCTTCAAGAGAACGCAAAGTCTCAACAAGCAGAGGCTTCCAAAGCCAAAGAGGAGCTGACCAATGCCTTGGCAGCTATGGAGAAGTTGAAAGAGACCTTCAACAAGGAGCATGCTGACTGGGAAACAGAAAAGGCCGGTTTGATAAAAAGGCCGAGGACGTAGAGGCAGCCCTGAAACCGGTAGTGGAAGAACTGTCCGGCTTAAAGCGGCAGATTGACGCTATGACATCCATTGTATTTGGTAAGTGCTCTCTCGTGCAGTTTGTCTAATCATAAGATTTTATCAATGGTTGGTTTACTGATGCTGAACCATGACAGGGAACCGCATTGCTCATCTGGGCTCTGACATGCGGATGAAGCTTAAAGCGGCATACACCTTGATAGAACAGTTATTCTCTAGATCCCAGCATGCTATTTGCACTGCAGCGTATAACAAGCCGGCGCCATCCTTGATAAAGGAAACACTTGAGAAGCTGGCCATGCTACCTGCCCGGATCACCGAACTAAAGATATCAGCTGCAAGATCAGGAGCGCTGACTGCGCTAATCCGGGCCAAGGCATGAATTCCGGATCTTGAACCGGCAGATATCATCAAAGGATATCCTGGCGTGAAAGAAGACGTCTCAAACTTCAATAATGATGATCTATGAAGGCTGGAAAAGGAGATGCGGCCATTAGCAAGCAAACTGGCGGAGGACACCGATTTATATCATTTCCAACCGGTTTATGATGCCGAGAGAAAAAGATAGCCCGCTGTGATCCATGATGTTGAAGAGCTTGTGCCTCCAATCCGTAAGCATACTTACGCTCCTGACATTGACCCCTCCAGCCTTATCCATGAAGAGGCCGTGTTTCAAGCTTTAACCGAAATCGATTGGTCAACGGTTGATTTCCAGCGTCTGGGGAGGGATGAAGAGGATGTGACTGCACAAGATGGCCCTCAATCGTCAAGCCGTCCTGATGAAGCATCCTATACCGGCGACCGGTTTATCAGCTACAGTCTGCCACTGCTTGAAAACAATTATTCAATTTGGTCCATTTTGAAGCTCCTTGTAATAGGATAGCAAAAACACCTTTATCTGCCATGCCATCGTGCATGCTTGTGTTGCTTGATATTTTGAAAACTTGTTCCACTTTTGGGATCTATTTATGCATAGTCCATTATACTTTGTGTTCCTGCATATAAGAACTTGAAAGCGTCCTAGTGGTTTACCACTGGACGGGTCATGATGCCCAAAAAATATATACATAACTTGGATGGATAACCAAGATATATATTAACCAGATAAAATAAATAATATTTGTGACATACCTCGTTGGCTGACCAACTGCTTGTATGGTAAAGGTGAAAAAACACCAATCCAGAGTGTTGACAACTCCTTGCCCTCTTGCCGGTTCATATAGAAACCATATTGGGCTATAATAGCCGCATAATGCTGGTGACATCTAGTCAAAACAAGACCGGAAGAATATAATACCGAGATAAAACTGATCATATACTGACAAGTAAGTGTTGAAAATCATGTCGGGTTGTAATGAACACCGGTTTATCAGAAAATATTCATAAATCCCTTATCATAAAAAGAGCAAAGACAATAAATATGCAAGGCTTTTCATGGGCTGCCAGGCCCTAAAATGAGGCTTTTCATGGGCTGCCAGGCCACCGAGTTAAACCATTTTGCAAAGCCTTTTAAGATGGACCTCACTCTTTAACCAATCACCGTTTTAACTTTGACAAGTTCAGGGTCCATAGGATTGACTTGTCAAATGTTCGATGGGTCATACCAGGTTTACCTAGACGGAGTGGCTTACTTAAAGAGGCAGGATAACCCAGGCTTTTAGGTGAATACACCTCGCTTCCAAGCCTGGCTTGATAGCCTATTACAAGGGTGCAAGCTCGTTGTTCTTTGAGAAGCAAGGAGCCCCCAGGTAATATTTGAGCTGTGCTTAGTGCTTACCTATGTTTGAGCTGTGCTTAATGCAACAGACTCTCTTTGGTTCCACATAATTTCCTTTTGTCTTGAAGCCTATCAAGAGGTGTAGCTATGGTGTGAAGACAACCAAGCCCCCTAGTGATATCCCTTTTTGGTTTTAAACCAATCAAGAGGTGTAGCTATGGTTCGGATACGACCAAGCCCCCTAGTGATTTTCTTTATATCTGTGTGGCCATATAGGCCGGGTTAATAAAACGCCATTTTGTCAGTAGAAGCTCCCGTAGGCTCACACATGATGTAAAAAGAATAGAGACCCCCGTTTTATTCAAGGCTCCAGTTTATTATATAATATATACATTGTCATAAGTATGTACATAAGAAGAGCCTGTGGCTCAAGTATAGTAAGGCCGAAGAAGAGCTATATTCCACGGCCGCTTAGTCTCCTCCTCCGATTTACGTGAGTCTTTGTGCTCTCGAACATCAATGAGGTAGTATGACCCGTTGTGCAGATTTTTGCTGACCACAAAAGGTCCTTCCCAAGGTGGGGATAACTTATGCATATCAGTCTAATCCTGGATGAGCCGGAGCACCAGATCGCCCTCTTGAAAAGTTCTGGTCTTAACCCGACGACTGTGATAACGTCAGAGATCTTGTTGATAAATCGCCGAACGTGCTGCTACAAGATCACACTCCTCATCTAGCAGGTCCAGTGAGTCCTGACGTGCCTTCTCATTGTCAGTTTCAACATAAGCCACCACACGGGGCGAGTCATGACGGATGTCACTAGCAAGAACCGCCTCTGCTCCATAAACCATGAAGAAAGGCGTGTAACCCGTAGATCTGTTAGGTGTGGTGTTGATGCTCCATAACACATAAGGTAACTCCTCCACCCAACAACCCGGTGTCCGCTTTAAAGGAACCATAAGCCGGGGTTTAATACCTCTCAAAATTTCTTGATTTGCCCTCTCTGCTTGACCATTAGACTGGGGGTGAGCCACTGATGCTACATCAAGCCGGATGTGCTCTCGTTGGCAAAATTCCTCCATCTCACCCTTTGACAGATTAGTACCATTGTCAGTTATAATACTGTGTGGGAAACCAAATCGGAATATCACCTTTTTGATGAATTGAACCGCCCTGGCTGCATCACACTTACCGACTGGCTCTGCTTCCACCCAGTTGGTGAACTTGTCCACTGCCACTAATAGGTGGGACTTTTGTCCTTGGATCTCTTAAAGGGTCCAACCATATCAAGCCCCCAAGTTGCAAATGTCCAAGTTATTGGAACCATCCTCAACTCCTGAGCCGGAACATGAGGGCGGCGTGCAAATTTTTGACAACTGTCACACCTTTTGACTAAATCCTCAGCATCAGCATGGGCTGTCAACCAATAGAAACCATGACGAAAAGCCTTAGCCACCAAGGATTTTGAGCCGGCGTGGTGACCACAATCTCCTTCATGGATTTCTCGCAAAATCTCACAACCCTCTTGAGGAGATACACAACGCTGAATTGCCCATGTGATGCTGTAACGATGTAACTCCCCATTGATTATGGTCATTGACTTGGAACGCCGAATTATTTGCCGGGCCAAGGTTTCATCCTCAGGTAACTCGCCCCGGTTCATGTAAACCAAGTACGGGACTTTCCAATCCGGTATAACATGCAAAGCTGCCACCAATTGGGCCTCTAGGTCAGGAATAGCCAACCCCTCCTCTGTTGGTATCTTAACCAACAGATTGTGTAGGATGTCGAGGAAAACATTAGGTGGGACCGGTTTACGCTGAGAGCCAAGGCAACTTAAAGCGTCCGCTGCTTCATTCTTTCGCCGGTCTATATGGTCAACTTGATAACCCTTGAAATGACCAGCCACTATGTCCACCTCTCGTCGATACGCAGCCATGAGTGGGTCCTTAGAATCCAAAGTGCCAGGTACCTGTTGAGCCAGCAGGTCCGAGTCACCGAAGCACTTAACCCGGCTTAAGTTTATCTCCATAGCCATTTGGAGACCATGGAGTAAGGCCTCGTACTCAGCTACATTGTTAGTACATGGGAACATTAAGCGAAGAACATAACAAAACTTGTCACCTCGTGGGGAAGTTAATATAACTCTAGCCCCCGATCCCTCCAATTGCCTGGACCCATCAAAGTGAATAGTCCAATACGTGTTATCTGGCTTTTCCTGTGGTGCCTGCAACTCTGTCCAATCATTGATGAAGTCCACAAGTGCTTGAGATTTGATTGCTGTGCGAGGTGTATACTTGAGGCCGTGAGGTCCAAGATCGATAGCCCACTTGGCAATCCGGCCAGTTGCTTCTCGGTTTTGAATGATATCTCCCAGAGGGGCTGAACTGACCACTGTGACAGGATGACCCTGAAAGTAATGTTTGAGCTTCTGGCTTGCCATAAACACCCCATACACTAGCTTCTGCCAATGTGGATACCTCTGCTTTGATTCGATAAGCACCTCACTGATATAATAAACTGGTCGTTGAACCGGATATTCCTTTCCAGCCTCCTTGCGCTCCACAACAATAGCCACGCTAACAGCCCTGGCATTAGCATCCACATACAGCAGTAAGGGCTCTTTATCGACCGGAGTTGCAAGCACAGGTGGTTCAGCTAACTGCCTCTTCAGATCCTCAAACGCTTTATCAGCCGCATCCCTCCAGACAAAGTCATCCATTTTCTTTAACATCTGGTATAAAGGGATTGCTTTCTCCCCGGGACGACTGATAAACCGGCTCAAAGCCGCAATCCGGCCGGCTAAACGTTGAACATCATTGATACACGCCGGTTTAGCCAAAGATGTGATTGCTGAATTTTTTTCCGGATTAGTCTCAATGCCCCTATTTGATACCAGAAAGCCCAAGAGTTTGCCTACCAGGACACCAAAGACACATTTGTCCGGATTGAGCATCATCTTGTAAATCTGGAGGTTGTCAAAGGTTTCTCTCAAGTCATCAATCAACGTTTCCTCTTTCCTGGACTTTATCACAATATCATCCACATATGCATGAACATTGCGCCCAATCTGCTTATGAAGACAATTCTGAACACAACGTTGATAAGTCGCCTGGGCACTCTTGAGCCCAAAGGGCATGGAGACATAGCAGAAGGCTCCAAAGGGAGTTATAAAAGCTGTCTTCTCCTGGTCCTTAACTGCCATTTTGATCTAATTATAACCAGAATAAGCATCCAAAAAACACAAGCGGTCACAACCCGTTGTAGCATCAATAATCTGATCAATGCGAGGGAGGGCAAAAGGATCTGCTGGGCAAGCCTTGTTCAAGTCTATGTAGTCCACACACATATGCCAAGTGTCGTTTTTCTTGAGAACCAGCACCGGATTAGCCAACCACTCCGGGTGAAATACCTCCACGATAAATCCTGAGGCCAACAACCGAGCTACCTCTTCACCAATAGCCTTGCGCCTTTCTTCGTTGAAGCGGCGGAGAAACTATCTGACCGGTTTAAACTTAGGATCTATATTAAGTGTGTGCTCAGCGAGTTCCCTCGGTAAACCTGGCATGTCAGAAGGCTTCCATGCAAAGATGTCTCGGTTCTCACAGATGAACTCGATGAGCGCGCTTTCCTATTTGGGATCCAGGTTAGCACCGATGCTGAACTGCTTGGATGAATTGCCAGGAACAAAATCAACCATCTTAGTGTTTGTGGCCGATTTAAACTTCAACGCCGGATCGTGCTCCGTAGTTGGCTTTTTCAAAGAAGTCATGTCTACCGGATCAACCTTGTCTTTGTAAAACTTCAGCTCTTCCATGGTACAAACCGACTCAGCGTAAGCCGCATCACCTTCTTCACATTCCAAAGCAATCTTCCTGCTCCCATGTACTATGATGGTCCCCTTATGACCTGGCATCTTAAGCTGCAGATAAACATAACATGGCCTCGCCATGAACTTGGCATAAGCCGGTCGCCCAAACAGAGCGTGATACAGACTCTTGATTTTCACCACCTCAAAAGTCAATGTTTCTAACCTTGAATCATGATCATCTCCAAAGGCCACCTCTATGGCTATCTTGCCCACTGGATATGCAGATTTACCGGGCACCACACCATGAAAAATGGTGTTCGACGTCTTAAGATTCTTATCTGTCAACCCCATACGGCGGAAGGGTGTCATAGTAGAGAATATTGATAGTGCTTCCCCCATCCATGAGCACCTTGGTGAACTTATACCCCCCAACTTGAGGTGCCACCACTAAAGCCAGATGACCCAGATTATCAACCCGGGGTGGGTGATCCTCTCTACTCCATAAAATGGGTTGCTCAGACCAGCGCAAATACTGAGGTACTGCCGGTTCAACAGAGTTCACGACCCTCTTGTGAAGCTTCTGATCATGTTTACACAAGCTAGTGGTGAAGACATGATACTGCCCACTATTCAACTGCTTCGGATTGCTCTGATAACCCGACTGCTGCTGCTACTGATTCCCCTGATGGTTATAACCTCCCTGGTTGCCCTGGTTCCCTTGATTGCTATATCCGGTTTGATTGCCTTGAAATCCTGAACCGGAGCTACCGCCTCCATAACCCAGCCCATGAAAACCACCTCCTAAACTACCGGGTGGGCCATTGTCGTACTGAAACATATTGGAGTTCTTGAATTCTCGCATGATATAACAATCCTTCCAAAGATGTGAAGCTGGCCTCTCCTTTGATCCATGCTTTGGACAAGGTTGATTTAACAGGCACTCCAGATTGGGGCCTGAACCTCCATCCTTCTGGGGTTGTTTACCCTTACGACGTTGACCGTTATCCTGAGCATTGGTGTTAGCCACACAGTCCAAACTATTGCCTGCCTTGCGCTTACCATTGTTCCCATGACCTGCCGGGTTATGCTGCTGTCCCTTGGTGTTGCCGTTCTTCTTCCCTTTCCCCGGTTTGTCCTCCTCTGACTCAGGGTCTTTGGTATTATCTGAATCGGCATATTTAACCAAAGCGGCCATAAGCGTTGCCATATCATTGCAGTGACGTTTGAGCCTTCCTAACTTCTGTTTCAGCGGTAGAAACCGGCAATTGCCCTCCAACGTTAACACTGCTGTGTCCACATTGATGCGATCTGATGAATGCAGAATAGCTGAGACACGCTTCACCCAATGGGTTGTAGACTCCCCATCCTCTTGAACACAAGCGGCCAAGTCTACAATCGACATAGGGTGCTTACAAGTATCCTTAAAATTATGGATAAACCGGTGTTTTAACTCGGCCCATGATCCGACAGAGTTAACTGGTAAGCTCTTTAACCAATCACCAACAGATATGGTGTTTCTGGAACTTGTGGCGGCTTGAATTGATTTTCGTCGACTTCCCTAGGGTTTCTGGTATTAGGTTATCCATAGAGTAAAGAGGCGGTTTGGGAGGCAACCGAGGTGGGCACAACAAACCAGGGCGCTTCTCCGGCCCACTAGATGTCTTCTGGTTCAAAAAAATTCACAAAAAGTTTCGCTTCGTTTGGACTTATTTGATATTGATTTCCTGTGATGTAAAAACATGCAAAAACAGCAACTGGCACTTGGCACTATGTCAATAGGTTAGTACCAAAAGATGATATAAAATGACAATAAAATGATTATAAAACATCCATGAATGATAATATAACAACATGGAACAATCAAAAATTATAGATACATTGGAGACGTATCACTAAACACGACAACTAATTAACCAAACAGTTAACAAGTGAGCATGCTACCTCTTGAGCACTACGTTGGTTTTCCCTGAAGAGGAAGGGATGATGCAGCAAAGTAGCGTAAGTATTTCCCACAGTTTTTGAGAACCAAGGTATCAATCCAGTAGGAGGCTATGCGCCAGTCCCTCGTACCTGCACAAAACAAATAAATCCTCGCAACCAACACGATAAGGGGTTGTCAATCCCTACACAGCCACTTATGAGAGTGAGATAATATTTTTGGTATTTTTGTGATGAATATGTAAAGTAAAATAAAAGCGAAGTATAAAGCAAAGGAAATAACTACGTATTGGGAGATTAATATGATGAAGATAGACCCCGGGGCCATAGATTAATCTCCCAATACGTAGTTATTTCCTTTGCTTGTGGAATTAGGGTTTTGGCTCTGTATCTAATCGTTTAGGGGGTACATAGGTATATATAGGACGAAGGAGTACATCGGTGGAGCAACAGGGGGCCCACGAGGGTGGAGGGCACGCCTGGGGGGCGGGCGGGTAGGCGCGCCCCCTACCTCGTGGCCTCCTCTTTTGTTTCTTGATGTAGGGTCCAAGTCCCCTGGATCACGTTCGGTGAGAAAATCACATTCCCGAAGGTTTCATTCAGTTAGGACTCCGTTTGATATTCCTTTTCTTCGAAACCCTAAAATAGGCAAAAAACAGCAATTCTGGGCTGGGCCTCCGGTTAATAGGTTAGTCCCAAAAATAATGTAAAAGTGGATAATAAAGCCCAATAATGTCCAAAACAGTAGATAATATAGCATGGAGCAATCAAAAATTATAGATACGTTGGAGACGTATCAAGCATCCCCAAGCTTAATTCCTGCCCGTGCTCGAGTAGGTAAATGATAAAAACAGAATTTTTTATGCGGAGTGCTACTTGGCATAATTTTAATGTAATTCTTCTTAATTGCGGTATGAATATTCAGATCCTAAAGATTCAAGACAAAAGTTCATATTGACATAAAAATAATAATACTTCAAGCATACTAGCAAAGCAATTATGTCTTCTCAAAATAACATGCCCAAAGAAAGTTCATCCCTACAAAATCATATAGTTTAGTCATGCTCCATTTTCATCACACAAGAATGCTCTCATCATGCACAACCCCGATGACAAGCCAAGAAATTGTTTCATACTTTAGTAATCTCAAACCTATAAACTTTCACGCAATATATGAGCGAGAGCCATGGACATAACACTATGGGTGGAATAGAATATAATGAGGGCGTTATGTAGAGAAGACAAAAAAGGAGAAAGTCTCACATCAACGAGGCTAATCAACAGGCTATGGAGATGCCCACCGATTGATGTTAATGCAAGGAGTAGGGATTGCCATGAAACAGATGCACTAGAGCTATAAATGTATGAAAGCTCAACAAAAGAAACTAAATGGGTGTGCATCCAACTTGCTTGCTCACGAAGACCTGGGGCACTTGAGGAGGCCCATTGTTGGAATATACAAGCCAAGTTCTATAATGAAAATTCCCACTAGTATATGAAAGTGACAAAACAAGAGACTCTCTATCATGAAGATTACGGTGCTATTTTGAAGCACAAGTGTGGCAAAGGATAGTAACATTGTACCTTCTCTCTTTTTCTCTCATTTTTATCTGGCCTTTTCTCTTTTTTTATATGGCCTTTCTCTCTCTTTTTTTATAATTCCTCACTTGGGACAATGTTCTAGAAAATGATGATCATCACACTTCTATTTATTTTACAACTCAATGATTACAACTCAATACTAGAACAAAAGATGACTCTATTTGGATGCCTCCAACGGTGTACCGGGATATGCAATGGACCAAGAGTGACATGTATGAAAGAATTATGAACGGTGGCTTTGCCACAAATACTATGTACTACATGATCATGCTAAGAAATATGACAATAATGAATGTGTCATGATAAACGGAATGGTGGAAAGTTGCATGGCAATATATCTCGGAATGGCTAAATGCCATAATAGGGAGGTATGGTGGCTGTTTTGAGGAAGATATAAGGAGGTTTATGTGTGAAAGAGCGTATCACATCACAGGGTTTGGATGCACCGACGAAGTTTGCGACAACTCTCAATGTGAGAAAGGGCAATGCACGGTACCAAATAGGCTAGCAAGGATGGAAAGGTGAGAGTGCGTATAATCCATGGACTCAACATTAGTCATAAAGAACTCACATACTTATTGCAAAAATCTACAAGTCATCAAAAACCTCGGCACTACGCGCATGCTCCTAGGGGGATAGATTGGTAGGGAAAGACCATCGCTTGTCCCCGACCGCCACTCATAAGGAGGACAATCAAATAACACCTCATGGTTCAAATTTGTTACATAACATTTTCCATATGTGCATGCTACGGGACTTGAAAACTTCAACACAAGCATTTCTCAATTTCACAACTACTCAACTAGCATGAATTTGATATTATTACCTCCATATCTTAAAACAATCATCAAGCATCAAACTTCTCTTAGTATTCAAAACACTCATAAGAAAATTTTACTAATCTTGAATACCTAGCATATTAGGATTTTAAGCAAATCACAATGCTATTTAAGACTCTCAAAATAATCTAAGTGAAGCATGAGAGGTCAATAGTTTCTATAAAACAAATCCACCACCGTGCTCTAAAAGATATAAGTGAAGTACTAGAGCAAAACTATATAACTCAAAAGATATAAGCGAAGCACATAGAGTATTCTAACAAATTCCAAACCATGTATGACTCTCTCAAAAGGTGCGTACATCAAGGATGATTGTGGTAAACTAAAAAGTAAATACTCAAATCGTATAAGACGCTCCAAGCAAAACACATATCATGTGGTGAATAAGAATATAGCTCCAAGTAAAGTTACTGATAGAAGTAGACGAAAGAGGAGATGCCTTCCAGGGAATCCCCAAGCTTTGGCTTTTAGGTGTCCTTAGATTATTTTGGGGGTGCCATGGGCATCCCCAAGCTTAGGATCTTGCCACTCCTTGTTCCATAATCCATCAAATTTTTAACCAAAAATTGAAAACTTCACAACACAAAACTCAAAGTAGAAAATCTCGTGAGCTCCGTTAGCAAAAGAAAACAAAAGAACACTTCAAGGTACTGTAATGAACTCATTATTTATTTATATTGGTGTTAAACCTACTGTATTCCAACTTCTCTATGGTTTATAAACTATTTTACTAGCCATAGATTCATCAAAATAAGCAAACAACACACGAAAAACAGAATCTATCAAAAACAGAACAGTCTGTAGTAATCGGTAGCTAGCGCAAGATATGGAACCCCATAAATTCTAAAATAAATTTCTGGACGTGAGGAATTTATATATTAATCATATGCAAAAATAATTAACTAAATATCACTTTCCAAATAAAAATGGCAGCAGTTCTCGTGAGCGCTAAAGTTTCTGTTTTTTACAGCAAGTTTAACAAGACTTTCCCCAAGTCTTCCCAACGGTTCTAATTGGCACAAACACTAATTAAACACTAAAAACACAACCAAAACATAATCTAGATAAATTATTTATTACTAAACAGGAGCAAAAATCAAGGAATAAAAATAAAATTGGGTTGCCTCCCAACAAGCACTATCGTTTAACGCCCCTAGCTAGGCATAAAAAGCAAGGATAGATCTAGGTATTGCCATCTTTGGTAGGCAATCCATAAGTGGCTCTTATAATAGATTCATAAGGTAATTTAATTTTATTTCTAGGAAAGTGTTCCATGCCTTTCCTTAATGGAAATTGGAATCTAATATTTCCTTCCTTCATATCAATAATTGCACCAATCGTTCTAAGGAAAGGTCTACCAAGAATAATAGGACATGAAGGATTGCAATCTATGTCAAGAACAATAAAATATATGGGCACATAATTCCTATTTGCAACAATAAGAACATCATTAATTCTTCCCATAGGTTTCTTAATAGTGGAATCCGCAAGGTGCAAGTTTAGAGAGCAATCATCAAAATCACGGAAACCTAACAAATCACACAAAGTCTTTGGAATCGTGGAAACATTAGCACCCAAATCACATAAAGCATAGCATTCATGATCTTTAATTTTAATTTTAATAGTTGGTTCCCACTCATCATAAAGTTTTCTAGGGATAGAAACTTCCAATTCAAGTTTTTCCTCATAAGATTGCATCAAGGCATCAACGATATGTTTAGTAAACGCATTATTTTGACTATAAGCGTGAGGAGAATTTAGCACGGATTGCAACAAGTAAATACAATAAATCAAAGAGAAATTTTCATAGTTAAATTTCTTGAAATCCATAAAAGTGGGTTTAGCAACATCTAGGGTTTAATTTCTTCAATCCCACTTTTATCAATTTCAGCATCAAGATCAAAAAATTCCGAATTGTTGGAACGCCTTCTAGGTAAAGGTGGATCATATTCAGTCCCATCATTATCAAGATTCATATTGCAAAACAAAGATTTAATAGGGGACACATCAATAACTTTTAGATCTTCATCTTTATTTTCATAGGAACTAGAAGAAGACGCTCATATAAAGGCATCTTTCTTAGCACGCATCCTAGCGGTTCTTTCTTTGCACTCATCAATGGAAATTCTCATGGCTTTGAGAGACTCATTGATATCATGCTTAGGTGGAATAGATCTAAGTTTCAAAGAATCAACATCAAGAGAAATTCTATCAACGTTCCTAAACAACTCATCAATCTTAAATAATTTTTCTTCCATCAAAGCATTGAAATTCTTTTGCGATGTAATAAATTCTTTAATATTAGATTCAAAATCAGAGGGCATCTTATTATAATTTCCATAATAATTGTTGTCGGAATTACCATAATTATTAGAGGGATTACTAGGATAAGGCCTAGGATTGAAATTTCCTCTATACGCGTTGTTACCAAAATTGTTCCTACCAAAAAAATTCACATCCATAGATTCGTTATTATTCTCAATCAAAGTAGATAAGGGCATATCATTAGGATCAGAAGAAACAATCTTAGTAGCAAATAATTTCATAATTTCATCCATCTTTCCACTCAAAACATTAATTTCTTCTATCGCATGCACCTTTTTATTACTAGATCTTTCAGTATGCTGTTGAGAATAATTAACCATAATATTATCTAGGAGTTTAGTAGCTTCTCCTAAAGTGATTTCCATAAAAGTGCCTCCCGCGGCTGAATCTAAAAGATTTCTAGAAGCAAAATTCAATCCGGCATAAATTTTTTGTATAATCATCCACAAATTCAAACCATGAGTAGGGCAATTACGTATCATTAATTTCATTCTCTCCCAAGCTTGTGCAACATGTTCATGATCAAGTTGCTTAAAATTCATAATATCGTTCCTAAGGCAGATGGTCTTAGCGGGAGGAAAATACTTAGAGATAAAAGCATCTTTGCACTTATTCCATGAATCAATACTATTTTTAGGCAAAGATGAAAACCAAGCTTCAACACTATTTCTAAGCGAAAAAGGAAATAGCTTCAATTTAACAATATCATTTTCCACATCTTCCTTCTTTTGCATATCACACAAATCAACGAAGCTAGGAAGGTCGGAAAACGGATCTTTCATGACAAGATTCAGCAAAGCAGTATTAATTTCATAAGATTCAGCATCGGTAAGAGGAGCAATCGGAGTGCTAATAAAATCATTATTGTTGGTATTGGTGAAGTCACACAATTTAGTGTTATATTGAGCCATCGTGACAAGCAAGAACACTAACACACAAGCAAACAAAAAGCGGGCATAAAAGAGGCAAATGGGAAAGAGAAGGAGGATAGAAAGAGAGAGGGCGAATAAAACAGCAAGGGTGAAGTGGGGGAGAGGAAAACCAGAGGCAAATGGCAAATAATGTAATGCGGGAGATAAGGGTATGTGATGAGTACTTGGTATATTGACTTTTGCGTAGACTTCCCCGGCAACGACGCCAGAAATCCTTCTTGCTACCTCTTGAGCACTGCGTTGGTTTTCCCCGAAGAGGAAGGGATGATGCAGCAAAGTAGCGTAAGTATTTCCCTCAGTTTTTGAGAACCAAGGTATCAATCCAGTAGGAGGCTACGCGCGAGTCCCTCGTACCTGCACAAAACAAATAAATCCTCGCAACTAATGCGATAAGGGCTTGTCCATCCCTACACGGCCACTTACGAGAGTGAGATCTGATAGATATGATAAGATAATATTTTTGGTATTTTTTTGTTCAAGATGCAAAGTAAAAGAAAAGCAAAGTAAAAAGCAAAGGAAATAACTAAGTATTGGTAGATTAATATGATGAACATACACCCGGGGGCCATAGGTTTCACTAGTGGCTTCTCTCGAGAGCATAAGTATTCTACGGTGGGTGAACAAATTACTGTTGAGCAATTGACAGAATTGAGCATAGTTATGAGAATATCTAGGTATGATCATGTATATAGGCATCACGTCCGAGACAAGTAGACCGACTCCTGCCTGCATCTACTACTATTACTCCACTCACCGACCGCTATCCAGCATGCATCTAGAGTATTAAGTTAAAAACAGAGTAACGCCTTAAGCAAGATGACATGATGTAGAGGGATAAACTCATGCAATATGAAGAAAACCCCATCTTGTTATCCTCGATGGCAATAATACAATACGTGCCTTGCTGCCCCTACTGTCACTGGGAAAGGACACCGCAAGATTGAACCCAAAGCTAAGCACTTCTCCCATTGCAAGAAAGATCAATCTAGTAGGCCAAACCAAACTAATAATTCGAAGAGACTTGCAAAGATAACCAATCATACATAAAAGAATTTAGAGAAGATTCAAATATTGTTCATAGATAGACTTGATCATAAACCCACAATTCATCGGTCTCAACAAATACACCACAAAAAGAAGATTACATCGAATAGATCTCCACAAGAGAGGGGGAGAACATTGTATTGAGATCCAAAAAGAGAGAACAAGCCATCTAGCTACTAACTATGGACCCGTAGGTCTGAGGTAAACTACTCACACTTCATCGGAGGGGCTATGGTGATGATGTAGAAGCCCTCCGTGATTAAGGCCCCCTCCGGCGGAGCTCTGGAATAGGCCCCAAGATGGGATCTCGTGGATACAGAAAGTTGCGGCGGTGGAATTAAGGTTTTGGCTCCGTATCTAATCATTTGGGGGGTACATAGGTATATATAGGAGGAAGGAGTACATTAGTGGAGCAACAGGGGGCCCACGAGGGTGGAGGGTGCGCCAGGGGGGTAGGTGCGCCCCTACTTCGTGGCCTCCTCTTTTGTTTCTTGACGTAGGGTCCATGTCCCCTGGATCACGTTCGGTGAGAAAATCACGTTCCCGAAGGTTTCATTCTGTTAGGACTCCGTTTGATATTCCTTTTGTTTGAAACCCTGAAATAGGCAAAAAACAACAATTCTGGGATGGGCCTCCGGTTAATAGGTTAGTCGCAAAAATAATATAAAAGTGGATAATAAAGCCCAATAATGTCCAAAATAGTAGATAATATAGCATGGAGCAATCAAAAATTATAGATACGTTGGAGACGTATCAGAGCACCACATTGCACGACATATAGAACATACACACTAGAGCAACAGATTGCATGGTATAAGTAGATAGCACAATTCACTAGAATTTGTTTAGGAAAGGTAGGAGCAAGACATGCAACGGGTAAACCGAGCATGCTTAACCGGCGTAGCTAGCAAACTGAACATTGGCCCTTATAGTGAGCTAGTAAGACACGCTACTCCTCATCGTCAGAGATATCGATGATGATTGGATCCTTGGACATGGAAGAGGGCGAGGCCTCTACATCATGGGTGCCCTCATCATAGTGGTGAGTTGCTTGAGCCGCTCCGGGCACCAACCTTCTGGCTCTCGAGTTTAGGTAAGCATGTGCACGCTGAGAAAACACCTCGTTGTCTTCCTCGAAGGTGAAGGAAATTAGCCCTAGAGGCAATAATAAAGTTGTTATTTTATATTTCCTTATACCATGATAAATGTTTATTATTCATGCTAGAATTGTATTAATAGGAAACATGATACATGTGTGAATACATAGACAAAACACCGTGTCCCTAGTAAGCCTCTACTAGACTAGCTCGTTAATCAAAGATGGTTTAGTTTCTTAACCATAGACATGTGTTGTCATTTGATGAATTGGATCACATCATTAGGAGAATGATGTGATGGACAAGACCCATCCATTACCTTAGCATGTTGATTGTTCAGTTTTATTGCTATGGCTTTCTTCAAGTCATATACATATTCCTTTGACTACGAGACTATGCAACTCCCGGATACCGGAGGAATACCTTGTGTGCTATCAAACGTCACAACGTAACTGGGTGATTATAAAGATACTCTAAAGGTATCCCCGAAGGTGTTTGTTGGGTTGGCATAGAACGAGATTAGGATTTGTCACTCCGAGTATCAGAGAGGTATCTCTGGGCCCTCTCGGTAATGCACATCATAAGAAGCCTTGCAAGCAATTTGACTAATGAGTTCGTTGGGGGATGATGTATTACGGAACGAGTAAAGAGACTTGCCGGTAACGAGATTGAACTAGGTATGAAGATACCGACAATCGAATCCCGGGCAAGTAACATACCAATGACAAAGGGAATAATGTATGTTGTCATTATGGTACGAGCAATAAACATCTTCGTAGAATATGTGGGAACCAATATGAGCATCCAGGTTCCTTTGTTGGTTATTTACCGGAGAGGTGTCTCGGTCATGTCTACATAGTTCTGGAACCCGTAGGGTCCGCACGCCTAACATTCGATGGCGATTTGGTATTATATGAGTTATGTGATTTGGTGACCAAATGTTGTTCGGAGTCCCGGATAAGATCACAGACATGATGAGGAGTCCCAAAATGGTCGATAGGTAAAGGTTCATATATTGGACAGTGATATTCGAACACCGGAAGTGTTCGGGGGTACCGGGTACAAATCGGGTCACCGGAAGGGGTTCCGGGCATCCCCGCGGCAACTACATGGGCCTAATTGGCCAAGACAGGGACAGACCAGCCCCTAGGGGGCTGGTGTGCCCCATGTAGGCCAAAATACGGGGGAAGGAAAGAGGGGAAGAGATAAAGGAAGGGGAGCAATTCGGCCTCCCCCTTCCTTCTCTCCTCCATCCTCCTTCCTTCCCCCTCTGAATGAATTTGGAAGGGGGGAGGCCGAATTGGGGGTGCCCAAGTAGGATTCCTCCTACTTGGGGCGCCCCCTTGGCTGCCTCTCCTCCCCTCCAACCTATATATATATGACGGGGGGGTGGGGGCACCGCTAGAACACACAACAACGATTGTTAGCTGTGTGCGGCGCCCCCCTCCACAATTTACACGTCCGCTCATATCACTACAAAAGAGACACATCCGTGACATTTTGGGCCGAACGAATTTTTTTCTCTATCATACATATGACACTTCTATGATGATAATTGTGACAAAACCCGGTATCATCATAGCTGTGGTGGGCTCCTACTTCTATGTCAAAAAGTCATGACAGAAAATGGGCTTTTCGTCCTGGGCGGGCCGGAGACGCAGCTGCATGACATTCTTTTGGCCGTCCATGACGGAAAAAATCGTGGTAGAAGCAAGGGGGAGGAAAAATTTGGGGAGTTCCCAGTTACGGTGGGAGGTCGGGGGCCGAGCCATGCGTGTTTCTCTCGTACACGTATGCGCGTGTGTGTGAGGCGTTGGCTCTAACTGAACTCGAGCGAGCCGTTGGGCTCTAACTAAACCCGAGCGATTGCATTGTAGGCTATGCGTTACTGAACCCGAGCGATCGATCGATGGCTGTTAACTAAACCCGATCGAGCGATTCCTTTGCTACTGCTGCTAACTGAAGCCGATCATTGAACAGTTAGCGTTGGGGGGGGGGGTTTGGATGAACAGTGAGTGGTGGCGTTGCCTCTGGATGAACAGGACCCCATGGTGTGGTAGAGGGCTGGATGAACAGTAGACGGTGGAGGGGTGCCCGTGGAGGGGTGGTTGAACAGGACCCCGTGGTGTGGAGGGCTGGATGAACAGTAGATATTGGAGGGGTGGTTGAACAGTAGCCGGTGGAGTAGCGCGCGATGGAGGCTGGATAAACAGGAGCCCGTGGAGGCTGCAGGAGGTCGACGGTGGAGATGAACAGTATCGCGTGGAGTCCCGTTTTGCGGTATGCCACACCCCTCCTAATGAACAGGACCCCCGTTTCGACCGTAGGAGGTCCATTTCGTCCGTTTTGCGGTACGCCACACCCCTCCCGATCAACAGGACCCCCGTTTCGACCGTAGGAGGTCAGTTTCCACCATTTTGTAGTATGCCACACCCCTCCCGATAAACAGGACACCGTTTCGACCGTAGGAGGTCCGTTTCCTCCGTTTTTGGTACGCCAGACCCCTCCCGATGAACAGGATCCCATTTCGAACGTGGCCGGTCGAACACAAGGCCGTTTCGTCCGTTGTGCGGTACGCCAGGCCTCGTTTCCATCGCCTGTTCCGTCCAAGCCCTCCCGATGAACACGACCACGCATTCCGTTCCGACCCAGCCGGTTGGCTCCCACGCGTTCCGTTGCCTCCCGATGAACATGACGCATTCCGTTGCCTCCCCATGAACACGACGCATTCTGTTGCCTCCCCATGAACACAATGACGACGGTGTTTCTCTGTTCCGACCCAGCCATGTACATGAGCCCTGGCCGTACGTATGCGCGAGTAGGCGTTCGAGACCCCGCCCGTATGTACACATACGTGGCCGTATTTTCTTTCTTGCACCCTGGCCGCTGTACGTACGTGTACATGCTACGTGCACACCTCTACTACGACACGTACGCGCTTCTACTACGACACGTGCGTGCCTCTACATCCACCAGTATATATGTACGTACATGTTCGTGACCAGAATGACAACGCTACGTGCGCTTTGACCAGGTGGGTCCCGACTATCAGGACTTCCTTGCGTGCGAAGATCTAGTTGGTGGGTCCCAGCAGTCAGGCGGGTGAATCGTTTTTTTGCCCAGACGCACTTCCTTGCGTGCGAAGATGTAGCTGGTCGGTCCCAGCAGTCAGGGGCAAATGTTTTTTTCACGAAATACAGTGGCCCGTCCGGTGGGTCCCAGCTGTCAAGTGGAGGAACCATTATTTTCCGCGTAATAAGGAGGCACTTCCTTGCTACGGCCATGGACCCAGCTGTCAGCCTCTCCACATATTGTCCACGTCCGATGGAAGTCGTTCCTTGACCACGTTGACCATGCCGCGCCGAGAGCACCAGGGCGGTGGACGACGGCGAGGCCTAGGAAGGGGCCGACGGGGAGCCGGGGAAGACGCGACAGTGGAAGCCCGCGCGGAGAGGAGTACGAGGGTTCACTGGTTCGACTGCGGTGTGAGGCTGCCGTCGCCACAGGGCCTGGCCAGCGGTGGGAATAGTAGGGGGCGGTGAGGCCTCCGCGGCAGCACAGCCGGCCACGGGCCTGGCCAGCGGTGGGAATAGTAGGGGGCGGTTGAGCATGCGGTAGGACCGGTGCTGCTTTGGGCGGCTGGAGCAAGAAGACCAGAGGTTGAAGAAGCACTATGGTCGTTGGATGGACATCGTACGGTCATTGGAGCTAGAATCGTTCATATTGACTAAAGTTGACAAAGGCCCCCATCCCAGTCAACTTAGTAGCCCCACAAGTCAGCCTCCCACCATGGCGGGTCCCATCTAGCAGGGGGCATTCATTTTTTTGTGCGTAAAAAGGAGGCACTTCCGGTGGTCCGAGCTGACAGCGGGGGAACATTTTTTTTCGCGATATACGCTGGCCCGTCCGATGGGTCCCAACAGTTAGGGGGGAAACATTTTTTTCATGAAATAAGGTGGCCCGTCCGGTGGGTCCCTGCTGTCAGGTGGAGGAATAATTATTTTGCGCGTAATAAGGAGGCACTTCCTTGCGGCCGCCTGGACCCAGCTGTCAGCCTCTCCACGTACAGTACTCTTCCGATGGAAGTCGGTCGTTGACCACGTTGACGATGCTGCGCCGAGAGCACCAGGGCGGTGGTCTAGACGACGGCGAGGCCTAGGAAGGGGACGACGCGGAGCCAGTGAAGACGCAGCAGCAGAAGCCTGCGCGGAGAGGAGTACGAGGGTTCACTGGTTCGACTGCGGTGTGAGGCTGCCGTCGCTGCAGAGTAACAGGGGGTGTTGGTGAGTAGACAGATGGACTGGACAGCGGTGGGAGTATTACGGGGCGGTGAGGCCTCCGCGGCATCATAGCCAGCCACGGGAGGCAGGAGCACGCGACACGACCAGCGCTACTTTGGGCGGCTAGAGCAAGAAGACCAGAGGTTGAAGAAGCACTACGGCCGTTGGATGGACATCGTACGATCACTGCAGCTAGAATCGTTTATATTGACTAAGTTTACAAAGCCCTTGGTACGCGTCAACTTAGTAGGCCCACAGCTCAGATTTGGCACAGAACATATAGCCCATTTGCGATTTGTAAGAATGTACAACCCATTTTTTAATTCTAATGGAATTTACTACAGCCCATTTACAGTTTGTTAAAAGGTACAGCCCAACTTCTATCTAGGACAACGATTAATAATTTCAAACGACCGCTCAAAACAGAATTCAAAAATAATTCCCAGATTTTGATGGGATCCGAAATATTTTTATCCAAAATTTCTAGTCAGGTTAAATATAATTTCAAAATAAAGTTGTATTACGTTAAAATCCAACGAAATATTGCGCGCGCAACAAGTAATTAAATTAAAATTTTCAAATTCCAAAAATAATATATTTTTCAAATTAATTACGTGTTTGGTGCATAGTAACTGTCCAGTTATTATAATTACATCCCATTTATTATTTCTTAAAGTCCATTTTCTTGTTAAGCCTAATGCATACCTCCTAGGAAAGTTTGCAGCCTAGCGGGGCGGAGAATAACAAGTTGACTCGGATATTGTGTACAACTGTCGGCCCAGTTGCATTGCTAATGTTGAAAAAAGGCCTGTGTAGTACAGTACAACCTAACATGGTTACTCAGCCCACATCCAGCGACGCCGGAAAGGCCCAAACAAGGCTTCTATACAACTTTTTGAAGTCACTGAGCTCAATTAATAACTTCAGAAAAAGTTAGATTACAGTGGAACCTAATTAAAAGCTGTCACGAGCAAATAAATAATTCAATGGGTCCCACTTGTGCGTGTGCGCGCGCGTGTGTGTGTGTATGAGAGAGAGATATAGATAGATAGAGAGACCCATCGGTCGATGCTCGTAAATACATCTTTCAGCCATATGCATTGTTGATGCTCAGTAAAACTTATATAGTTGACACAATCATATAGAACATCATAGCACACTGAACTTGCATACAAAACTTTCACGCAGGCGGCACAATCAGGATGGAAGCAGTGGATCGCTACAAGAAGGGTTGTGTTGAAACCAACGAAGTCGTACATAACGGTTCATCGTCTTTATCAATGACGGGGAAATATCTTGAATGTTGTGCAAAGAAAACAGACAGACAACACAATAAGATCTGCTAGCACATTAAGTTGACGTACATCCCTTTCTAAAAAAAGTTCAGGTACAAAATTAGAACAGGACACAATCAAATGTACTGGCATATCAGTGCTTCACACCCATAGCTTGGATTTAACTAGTATCTGACAAGATTCAGTTGTTACCTCAAATTAGAGCACATCCAGGCAGCCAGCCCTACCTCTTCTCCCAAAGAAGCAGTTGGCTCTGCCGCGCGATGGAATATGCCCTGTGCCATCCATCGTTCCGAGCAACACGAGGAAAGTCTGACGTTGACTCCTGTAATGGACGTCGTCGACGGACCCTGGCACCAGCGGCGGTGACAGGACTTCAATTGATGGATTGACCACTTCTTCGACATGCACGAACACTCGATACAGGTACATCCCTAACGTGGCCCGTGGCGGCCTTGGTGGCGAAGAATAGTACAACCCCGGTTCCTGCACTGATATCTCAACACCAATCACCTTCGGTATGGTGGATGACTTCTTCATCCATGCCATAACCGTCAGAGCCCAGCTGTCTGGAGGAACAAACATACTTACGAGCTCACCTCCAAGATCGTTGATAAGCTCGTTCATGGACTCGTTGTTCCAAGCACGTCGAGGCATGCCGTGGAAGGTAAGCTTTGTCAAAAACTCAAGCTCAGAGGGCACCGAGCCCCATCCTGGCTGCCACCGATCAAAGCTCACCAGCGCGCCATCACAGAACAAACGCCGGGAAGATTCAAACACATCTCTGGAGTTGAAAGTTGCCCAGAACCTGACGAAGAAATCAGCCGGTGGCGGACAGGCTTCGATGAGCAAGTCACTTATTTGGATGCCGTGCGCAATGCCAAGAGCTTTGACAAGGTCGTCCGGCAAGACGGGAGGCCGGTCACCGTTGATGGTTACCATCAGCACTTTGCCGACAAACTGGTCGTCAAGCGCCGCCATGCCACTGTTGAGCGACAGCACGCAGCGACCAAAGGGAGGACGGACCTCAGGATCTCCGGCTCAGAGATCCGCGTTGACCGGCGACATGATAGTGTGCTTGAGTACAAGGAGTACCTGAGGGGGATTTGGGGGAACTAGAGTAGGAATCGACATTCCAGAGGTGGGGGAGGGGCGGGAGACTGGGGATGAAAAGGTAGCATGAATTTCGAGCACGCACCAATATGCTCTCGGCGCGCAAGCGCACGAAAACACCGGTGGCACCCACATGTCGGCCTTAGAGTCCTTATTCTTTCTTTTTTGGAGAGCCCGGCCTTTTTCTTCAGGATCTTTTGAGAGCCCGGCCTGAGAGTCATAATTGACTTGTTTGGCATTGCGTTACTACTCGGCCCATATTCAACGACACCTCACTAGCCCAAACAAGTGTACATCATCGAAAAGACACTGAGCTCAAATTATATAACTTGAAAAATGGAGATATACTCTGAACACTGGAGAATGGTGATGCCCTCATTTAGCCCACCAGTAGTTCGAGACAATAAACAATTCGAAACAACGATATATACAACATCCAAACACTAACTAGTGACTACTACTGACATAAACAGCAAGACATGATAGTTCATAAGAAGCCTTGCTACACCACCAAAATGCACCCATCTGCAGCGCTCAGACTCTCGTGATCCAGACAAGAATGACATTCTAATCAGAAGCAACTATTACATAGTAAGAGTAGCATAGACGAGAATAACCAAATGACAAGGAATATGCATAACAAAAGAAAGAACTAACCATCCAGAACCAGCAGCAAAGACAACAAAGTCATTCAAAGATATGATCCAACACCATCATAATTTGCAGTCCCGCTTCAGCGACCAGTGATCCGGAGACACCAGTACTCCACCCTTTCGATGCAACAGCCCAATTACCTATCAACCTAAAGGCTTGAACCACATCACTGCCTGTCGTAATTGAGACATCCAAGGATCAAAGTTAATCTGGATGCCTTTGTCATTCTCACCTTCTTTTGGCTGCAGGCTGTATCGTTGACAACCAGGGGAATTCGCTCCCGAACTCCTAGGGCTCGCCGTGTAGACACAGTTTTCCATAGCAAACAGAGCCTCTCTGCCATCAAGGTCCTTGCCAACGGTGATCTCCTGGTTAATCAGATAATTGAGTCCGAGAAACAGAGAGTGTGAACGAAGGCTGTTTACCCGCCTCCAACTAAAAAATCCTAAAGGCCCCAACAAGCTGGTATCCTGCTCATAGACATAACACCCACTGTCCGGATACTCACGTATTACACGGTGCTTGTATACAGTGGGGTTTTTGCAATATAACTTTTCCGACTCATGTGTCCGAATGATCATCAGTCTTTTGCGGTCGTCTGATCGAGCGAGGAACCAGCTGTGCTTCCCTGGGCAAAGGTGGTGTGATTACAAAGGGCAGTAACTGTAGGGACACTGCATCATATCAAAAAGGACAGACATTGTTAATGTAAGATCAGCATTGTTCAGAGTATGAGTAGGATAACGCAAGAAACAACATTGATATGTCCCTGTTGGAACTGGGAGGAAAATACAGGGAAAAGTATACTGGGTTCGAAAATATAGAAGTGCCATGCATGGTTATAGTCATGTTATCTTGCAATCGATTCTTCACAGGAAACTACCATGTCATGCATGTTATGTAATCATGTTCTGTCCTCACAAACAAATTCTTCAAGCTAACTAACAGACCATGCATTGTTATATACTCGTGTTCTATGGGCAAAACTTTTGTGAGGATATTATTCTAGCCATTGATTGTTAAAGGGCGAATATAGGTATGTACACATGGTAAGCATTGCAGAATTTCACTACTTCCAAATATAGAGTTCTCCATATGCACATTTACTTCCCTAATGTATGGTTAGATGAAACCAACAGTGTGGTGCATGTTTCTACATCATGAAAATGAGGAAACTAACATGCCATTGATACACACTCATATTTAATAGTAGTATATAGATTACTGTAAAATAAGGATAATATCCATATATTCCTAACCGTTTGATTATTCAGGGTACAAATTGGCTGTAATGACATGGTCACAATCGCATGAATTAACTCATTCCAAATATAGCTGATTTACGGCGTCTTTAATACATTGCCATAGTTCTACTCAAATTCTGCTCAAACAGGGATATACCAATCATCACAAAAATTTCAAACAGTGTCATGGCGTCATCATTAACATTAGACGGAAACAACTTACATGCGCCGTCCCAGCAATACGTGGTGCCGTCTGCTTTGTCGATCGCGTAGATGATGCCATTGTGTTCAATAGCATCACAGAAGTGTGTATCAGGTTTGACGATAATCCACTGTGAGCAGAGTTGCCTCCAGCTAAAGAAGGCACCGACGTAAAGATAGGCGAGTCCGCGGTCGAACAAGGCAATTAGCTTGAAGTCTGCGTAATTCGCATGTCGTGTGGGCACTTGGCAGATTACAATCTTCTGCAAAACAAGGTTCGTCCAACTGACGTAGTAATCTATATGACTTGGACCGCGATGGTAATACTCTATATAATCCAACGGAGGAAGGATAATCTCATGGGAGGTCTGGAAGTTCACGAGCACCAACTTTTGCCGTCTTCTCTGAAAGTAGCCATCCTGTGGGAGTTCATGCCGACCTAGTACATACCTGCCAAGAAGTTTTGGGCGATGGTGATCGGATCGATGTCGAGGGAAATGATGTACGGCGACCCACTACATACCTGCAAAGAAGTTTCGGCTAATGGAGATCGGATTGAAGTCGAGGGGCATCATGCACGCCTCCGTATCATGGTGAGCCAATCTCGCAAGACCAGATAGCAGCAAGCAGGGTGTCTTGAAAACCTTAGGCCTCGCTTCAACGATGGCCGTGTGCATGTCCCTCGAGCATGCAGCCAGCCGCAGGGCGCTCAACATATCCATACACGAACAACAGAGGTCGAGGATGTCACTGGGGAGATTGCTCCAATCACGGCTCATATGGATGCTGCGTAGTTCGCGTTCGACCATGGTGGAGTTTGGAAGATGGCTTGATTTACGGGGGAGAAGGATGTCGGTGCTGGAGCGGCTAGCGAGGGAATAGTGGTACTGGGGGAGGCGAGTGAGGCGACGGTACATGGGGGCACACTGAGATGGAGATGGAGACGGAGAAGGTGATGGAGATGGAGTGGTGCTATGGGAGCGGAGAGGGAGACGAGGCGAGGCGCCAATGTGTTGTACAACGGCGGTGACAGAATGCACAGTGCACAGGGTGAGGCTGACTTTGGTAACCCGAACACGCCGCCTGGACTAGTGTCAGGCGCAGGGTGTTGTCACTTCACTGTGAGGACCAGATGAATAGTATTTTGACCATCAAGTGTACCACAGTTGTACTACTACTACTAGTACTAGTAGGAACATGAGTACTCCAGTATTGTATAGCGGAAATAGGTCTCCCGTGCTAGCATGCCTGTTCACTTTATCGTTCAGGTATCATCCATATTGCGAGCAGAACCAAATTCTTGTGCATGCCCAATCAACGCCCTGTTGCGATGCATGCAGTGGTCGTTCTGGTGCATCAAGGACGACATGCAGATCATTCCACACTTGAGAAGAGGAAAAATGGAAAGGTAGAACGCGGCAACAGAGGAAGAGAACGCTGGCTAATGAGGCTGGGAGGGGATCGAGTAGGAAGTTAATGCTCCACGCCTAAAGGTTTTGGGAAAACCTGATTTTCATAAGGTGACTTATACTCACCTAAACGGAGGGAGTATTCCTTAACCAGAGAATGTTGTGTCTCCCACTCACGCGCTCAAAAAAAACTACGACACATTTTTTATAATTTTGCATAGGTCCCACCTATCAGGAAGATGGGCACGTACACGAACAGGTACGACCCATTAGTCTACCCGCATAGCTTTTCGTTTAGTCTACCTAGCTGTCTAATCAACTTCCTGCACGCCACTTCTCCCATTTACTTCTCCATCGGGAACCAATTCTCCTCGGCTTCTTCACCTCCCCTTCATCTTCATTTGCATCCAAACCCCGTACATATGCAAGCCAATCTCCACTCGCACCGAGCCTAACCTGTGAAACAGTTGGCATGGGGAGAATTAGGAAATGGACAGAGAAGTTGTCTTTAGAATGCATTTACTACGTGATCAAACTCATCTTACCTGCTCATCGAAGGAAATCCGAGTGCCCCTGAACGTCAGCATCTCAAGGGGCATCAACTTGCAACTACGGCCACGTCGTGCTGGAGAGACCCCTAAGGAAACATCCTCGTGTGTTCCACGGAACATCAAGATGAATTTGTATGAGTAGTTTATCTTGTGAGAGAAAAGGATGAACGAGGGAAGGCCTCTAGAGATAGAGATGGACACTACTACTACCAATGTGTTGGCCTGTGCATTGCAATGGATCCATAGTAGTAGAATAATACTTGTTCACGTGCTTGAAATATAAACACTCTAGTTTTGATATACATGTGTCAGCAGACATGACAGCTTGTCCATGGAAGTTGAACCACAGCGACCATCACGTTTCTTGTTTCTACCACTGCCACACCCACACGCGATTCCCACGATGCCGCTCCAACCCACTTCACAACGTCCCCCGACGTGGACATGGATCCTCTGACGTGGCTATCACTGCCTTGCCCTGCCTTTCCTTTGCTGACAGGTGGGACCCACGCTTATGGGTCCCACATGTCAGTGACAGAATGGTAGGATTGTTCGTGTCAGGGGATCCTCATCCCCCCGACGTGCCCCTCATCCCTCTCGGCCCCACCGCTCCTCTGCCTTTGTGTGCATGACAGGCGGGCCAGCTGAACTGCGGCGACCATCAACTTTCTACCACAGACACACCCGATTGGAAGCGGTTTTCTTGCTCTGCTGCTGTGCTCCGATCCGTACTACCGCCCCATCAAATTTTCATCCACCGGCTATGACACATTTAGTACCCGCCAGTGTGGCCATCTACGCCTCGTAACGCCCCGACGCCCAGCTGTGGCACCCTCGCTACAGCCACGCCACCACCGACCGGTTCATCTTGAACAAGTGAGTCGCGAACCACGGCACAACCATGAGAATGACATGTCGGCCAGGCGCATTTAAGGTTCGCATGTCATTGACTCATAGGCCGGGCACTGAAGCCACTAAAGTTCGGTCCCGTGGGCCCCGAGAGGGAAATGTAACTCCTGCGGCAGGCCATGTGGTGCTCCCGTAGTACGAGCTTGGGCCAAAACTGGAATTTGTTTCTTACTACTACCAACTAGTACTAGTAAGGTACACGTGCATTGCACGCATGAGATTCTGGTGGTTTGTGCATTATGCTTCTACATGTGGAGCTTTCTGGAATCCAACATGTGGCAAAATCTAGTGGAATGTAAGCTTAGGCAAGTTTGATTAACTTAGGTGAGTGTTTGGTTCAAGCCGCACCTTAGGCAAGCCACACTAAGGCCCCACATGACATACACACAAAAAATGTGGCAAGATTCCCTTAGGCTTGCCAACTTGTTTCTCTCGTTTTGAATAACTAATAACTTTTCCTAAGCTTAGTTGTGCCGTGCACGTACCTACTAGTAGTTGTATAGTGGTAGTACTAGTAATATAGTATTAGGAGTACAAACTTGGTACTAGTGAGAGTAGTACTAGTACGGAATGCTCCTACTCTATCAACGAGCCCCGTCTGACACCAAATTTCTTGGCTTCCGTGCTACAACTAGATCTTCCCCTCGTTTCTGTTTTCCAACCCGGCGGCGGGTGGGGTGTCGGTTTTCTCAACGGTGGTCCCACATGAAAGTGAAAATGCTAGGCAACACACCTTCCCTAAGCTATGTGTCATGCCGGACGGGCCGTGTTGTACTCCCGATTCCCGGGCGTGTGGGGGTGCGACGCGAACGCGGCAGGCCTTTCCTTTTAGCAGCAATGTGCCCATGCGTTGCGACGGATCCAAAGTAGTAGAATAGTAGTATTTGTTCACAAACTTGAAAGAAATCACTATTGTTTTGATATACTCCTAATATATTACTCCCTCCGTACCTAAATATTTGTCTTTTTTGAGATATCAAATGGACTATCACATACGGATTATATAGACATATTCTATTGTTTCTAGCAAGATGCCCGCGCGTTGCACGAAGTTGATGGAAAAGGTAAGCACAACATATAAATTGACGGATGGAGTACTAGTTACAGTGATGCATATAAGTAAGCAAAGGGATCGCACATGTCGGTACTGACTGGAACGAGAATGCAACAACACAATAAGAATTAAGGCCACGATGATGCGATCGCAGTGGTGGTTACAGAAGGCAAGAAGAAAGATGGATCCATGAATGTACGACCTCCTCCTCCTCAACTTAGTGCGTTGGGCCACCGAAAGGCGGCTAAGGTGCGACGGCTTTTGTGGCGAGGTCGAGGTGCTTCTCAGCAAAGGCATCCAAGGCTTCCAGCCAGTTGAGGAAGGCCAACGTCATAGCATCCTCACTGGCCTTGTAGATACCTATGTACACGATTTCCTCGTACATGTGGATGTGTAGGTCGACGAATTCTTGCAGGGCGAGGCGCCTCGCGGAGAGCGCGACCTCCAGGTGGACATTCTTCATGGCGTCGGCGGGCAGTCGCAGGGCCACCAGTGCTTGAAAGAGGTTCCGGCCATGGAGGACGATTAGGGTGGCAGGCAATGAGGAGCCTGGGTGCACGGGCTGGAGGAGTACGGCGATGTCATTCGCGAGCTTCTTGAGGACGGTGAACTTGTTGTTGGTGGCAACAATCATCTGGTCCAATTGAGAGTCGTAGTTGTCGTCGAAGGCGGCCATCCACCAGCCGGTCTACAACACCGTCTAGAGATGATCCTCGGCGCCATGCCGCAGGCCAGCGTCGTGGACCATCTGGCGCAGCCGCTGGCCGCTCACGAGCATCGCCGCCATGGGTCTAGAGTGAGCTCTTTTGCGCTTAGTGTAGGTGCTTAGGCAAATGCTTAGGTGCGTACGATGTAGTAGATGCATTGGAATGGAGGGGCACCTTTATATGAGGGCAATGAGGGCAAACTGCATTGCATTCACATCGTGCAGCCTCTTTTCCCGGACCTCCTCCCATTACTTCCCTCATGCATTAATTGAGGGAGGATGCATTGGCCGTTCAACATATTGGGGACCGCTACTCCCTCCCTCGTCTGCATTAAAGCCGTATCGGGAACTGCGCCGCCCGCTGTCAAATCGAATACTCCCTCCGTCTAGGTGAGTATTAAGTCATCTTACGAAAACCAAATACTAGTAAACACATAGGCGTGGTGCATTAACTCGCACGTTGTTTCTTATTTTTTGACATAAATAGAGGAATCAACCAAGCAGAGATGTGGGGCTTGTATGCTTTTAATGACTTGAGATTATCAAACATGACATGCAGTGGTCAGTTTCTTTGCACAAGAACAAATACAACCCACGTCAGCACACACGCATCTTATATAGCATCACATCCAATGGCTATAAAAGATGAATGAGACCAAATTATATCTCATCTAGATGAGTTCTAGCAAAACTGTATTAATAATACTTAGTACTCCTGCGCCATGTATTATATATTAGTATCATGTAGTACTTTATTTATTTATGAGGTATCTAGATGGCACTGCACCACCAAGAAAAGAGGGTAACATCAAAATTATGGACTACTTTTTTGAGTCTGTTGGTAAGGTCCGGTCATAGTCACTTGTCGAAATCTCTAAAAAGACAAATACTCCCTCCGTCCGAAAATACTTGTCATCAAAATGGATAAAAGGAAATGTATCTAGACGTATTTTAGTTTTAGATACATCTCTTTTTATCCATTTTGATCACAAGTATTTTCGGACGGAGGGAGTAGAAAACAGAGTTGGTGATGATGGTGTGCGTGCCATCCTGCAATATAGGCCGTCGGATTTATATCTAACAGATAGGAAAGAAACTATGGCAATTTTGCAAAAATATACCCACACGTCTCTCCACGTTCGCAAATAAGGCCTTCCCTCGTTCAACCTTTTCTCTCAAAAGATAAACTACTCATACAAATGCATCTTGATGTTTCGTGCAACGCACAAGCAGCTAGCTAATTTCTTTTAAAATAATTGCTGCGATAATTGGGTTGAAGTGATATATTTTATGTCTGCCCCGAATGATTTCAGATTCACTAGTAGTAACAAAGAAAAGGTTTCCTTGTTAATTAATAGAAAACAGGGTGAAAACTATCACATGAGGCTAGTAAAAACAAGGCACACTAGGTTCAGCGTCATCATCACTACAGCTGTGCGCGCGCGAGAAGTTTACATATCGAGGGGGCTACCGAGCGAGGCACCGAGACACAATGTTTGAGAGAGAAACCAATTGACCGATTATGATCAGATCGAGTTGTCACCCTTCTACTGTCATCGTTGGGGGGGGGGAGAGAAAGATGTATCGAGAGTGTGTGCGATAGGCACAGAGGCACAACTAGTGTGTGTGTGTGTTTGAAAGAGGAGTAGATAGATTATTATCAATATCGATGTGCCACCCTACTCCTTCGGTGCCGGGTAGTGTGTGTGTGTGTATGTTTGAGAGAGAAGCCAGTTGATAGATTAGTATCAAGATCGAGGTGTCACCCTACTCCTTCGGTGTTGGGAAGTTTGGGTGTGTGTGTGGGGGGGGGGCAGTGACACTCACATATCTCTACTCTTATAAAAAACAGAGTTGGTGATGATGGTGTTCCCGCCATCCTGCAATATAGGCCATTCGATTTATATCCGATGGACAGGAAGGAAACTATGGCAATTTTGCAAAAAGATACCCACACCCTCTCCGCATTTGCAAATAAGGCATTCCCTCGTTCATCATTTTCTCCCACAAGATAAACTTCTCATACAAATGCATCTTGATGTTATGTGCAACACATGGGCATCTTGCTAGTAGGGAGAAGGAGTTTGTGTGACACATATCTAGCTATATTAAGGGATAGGTAGATAGCATATGTGCGAGAGACATTGTTATACTTTGAGACATTAGTGGCTGTGGGTGGGCGGAATTAAAGGGGTGGGCGTGTTAGACATAGAGAGTGTGTATGTTTCTGAGTGAGAGACTTGTAGGACGGGGTAGAAAGACGAATTTAACCCTGACGCGTGTGTGATTCCGATGCCCACAGGGAAATGAGATATGCATGCATGTGAGAGAGATTGCACAATTCATTCACGTATCACTATCTAGCGATCGTGGACGTGCATCGCTTGAACATAAGTCAATATCTACTTCGTATCATGGCCAAAGGCTCAATATCGATTTAAAGCTATAAAGATTGGACACTCACATATCACATTTTTTTTCTATTTAAATAAACCTTTTCAGTTGTGCATGCCAAAGTTACAGTGATGTTTCTTCAAACAACCAATGTAGCTATCATGTACATGCACCATTGTTACTCTTGCATTCAAATTCATTAGTCTTAGATGATTTAAGTTCATATTTTGAAGTAATATATGTAATATTCATATATGAATTCAACGGGTACGCAATTTATGAAATGGAGGCTATGTAATCATATGAGGTAACACTTTTAAGTAGCTGACTACAATATCCATTGCTTTTTGTGTGCCTCTACACTAACACGTCAATGCATTATGTTTAAATTAAATAACCAATGGCACTAAATTATCTATTTACACGAGAAATACATAGGCTGAGCATTTGATCCCTTTTTTGTGAACGCACCACTACACCCGTATGATTGGCCGCGCCTGTGTGAACGTCCAAGTTATCGACACATCATCCTGAGTTATTGTCTTTTTTTCTGGTGTGGACTTCACACCATTTATTAACTGCTGACGCGTGCCCCGTGTACACAGTCTAGCATGACCTTCCCGCTAGCACGGTCCAAAATTAGTTGAAACTGGATACGAACGATCCCGCGGGCGGCAAAATCTCCCGCCTGCTTCTAAAATTTCCGCCACCTTAGTCTTTAGCATGCGAAATCCCCCTTTTGTCCTTGGTGCACGGAGACTAAAAGTTACAATACCGCCCTCATCTACATGATAGGTCGGGGCTGCTTTGGTAACTTCCGGTTCCCCCACGACACGGCACCCCATTTCCTCTCCCCCTCCCGCAAAAACGACTAACTCCACAGCACCAGAGGATCTTACATCACGACGTCCGTACTTCATCGCCCTTTCTCCCCTCCCCTCTCGAAACCCTAGACTGCTCATCCACCGGCGTACCATAGCCCATTCACTGCCAGCGGCGTCCACCTCGCCGGATCTGCTTCTCTGGCCGCATCTACCCCTCCCACCTCCCCTAGAAACAAGTAGACTGCTCATCCACCACTGTACCATAGCCCATTCGGTGCCGGCCTTGTCCACGGCGCCGGATCTTCTTCGCCGCTACTCTCGTCAACCGCCGTGCATCTGCAGCGGCTCATTCGTACTCCCCACCGGAGACGCTTCGTCCACACCCCCCGGAGCCGCCCCACCGACGCCCCCGTCGACGGCCTCTGATCCTCTTCGCCGACACCTTCCTCAACCCTACGGGAGCCGCTTCGCCGACACCTTCCTCAACCCTACCGGAGCCGCTTCACCGACACCATTGTCAACCCTACCAGAGTAGCTTCGCCTATACCATTCTCAACCCTACCGGGCTGCTTTGCCAACTCACAAGTCCACGGCCTCAGATCCGCTTCCTCGCACCCTCATCCAACCTACCGGAGCAGCTTCTGACGCCCCGTCCATGGCCGCAGATCCGCATCGTCGACACCACCCTTAACCCAACCACCGGAGCAGCTTCTGACGCCCCGTCCACGGCCGCAGATCCGCATCGTCGACACCATCCTTAACCCAACCACTAGAGCAGCTTCTGACGCCCCGTCCATGGTCGTAGATCCGCGTCGTCGACACCATCCTTAACCCAACCACCGGAGCAGCTTCACCTACGCCCTCGTCCACGGCCACAGATCCGCTTCGCCCACACCGTAGTCCACCCTACCGGAGCCGCTCCACAAACACCCTACTCGACGGTTCTAGATCTCCTTACCGGACCCCGACACACTACAAAAAAAAAGACACATCCGTGACATTTTGGGCCGAACGAATTTTTCTGTCATACATATGACACTTCTATGATGATAATTGTGACAAAACCCGGTATCATCATAGATGTGGTGGGCTCCTACTTCTATGACCAAAAATCATGACAGAGAATGGGCTTTTCGTCCTGGGCGGGCCAGAGACACAGCTGCATGACATTCTTTGGGCCGTCCATGACGGAAAAAACCGTGGTAGAAGCGAGGGGGAGGAAAAATTCGGGGAGTTCCCGGTTACGGTGGGAGGTCGGGGGCGAGCAATGCGCGTTTCTCTCATACACGTACGCGCGTGTGTGCGAGGCGTTGGATCTAACTGAACCCAAGCGAGGCGTTGGGCTCTAACTGAACCCGAGCGATTGCACTGCAGGCTACGTGTTACTGAACTCGAGCGATCGATCGATGGCTGTTAACTGAACCTGATCGAGCGATTCCTTCGCTACTGCTACTAACTGAAGCCGATTGATGGGATGAACAGTGAGCGTTGCGGGGGGGAGGGGGGTGGATGAACAGTGAGCGGTGGTGTTGCCTCTGGATGAACAGGACCCCATGGTGTGGTGGAGGGCTGGATGAACAGTAGACGGTGGAGGGGTGTCCGTGGAGGGGTGGATGAATAGGAGCACGCGGTTTGGAGGGCTGGATGAACAGTAGATGGTGGAGGGGTGGTTGAACATGACCCCGCGGTGTGGACGGCTGGATGAATAGTAGACGGTGGAGGGGTGCTCGTGGAGGGGTGGTTGAACAGGACCCCGTGGTGTGGAGGGCTGGATGAATAGTAGATGGTGGAGGGGTGGTTGAACAGTAGCCGGTGGAGTAGCATGCGGTGGAGGCTGGATGAACAGGAGCCCGTGGAGGTTGGAGGAGGTCGACGGTGGAGATGAACAGTATCCCGTGGAGTCCCGTTTTGCGGTACGCCACACCCCTCCCGATGAAGAGGACCCCCGTTTCGACCGTAGCGCTCCAACACAAGTCCGTTTCATTCGTTTTGCGGTACGCCACACTAATCCCGATCAACAGGACCCTCGTTTCGACCGTAGGAGGTCCGTTTCCTCCATTTTGTGGTACGCCAGACCCCTCCCGATCAACCAGATCCCGTTTTGAACGTGGCCGGTCGAACACAAGGCCGTTTCCTCTGTTTTGCGGTACGCCAGGCCTCGTTTCCATCGCCTATTCCATCCAAGCCCTCCCGATGAACACGACCACGCATTCTGTTCCGACCCAGCCGGTTGGCTCCCACGCGTTCCGTTGCCTCCCAATGAACACGACACATTCCGTTGCCTCCCCATGAACACGATGCATTCCGTTGCCTCCCCGTGAACACGACGACGACGATGTTTCTCCGTTCCGACCCAGCCATGTACACGAGCCCTCGCCGTACGTATGCGCGAGTAGGCGTTCGAGACCCCGCCCGTATGTACACATACGTGGCCGTATTTTCTTTCTTGCACCATGGCCGCTGTACGCACGTGTACATGCTACGTGCGCGCCTCTACTACGACACGTGCACGCCTCTACTACGACACGTGCGCGCCTCTACATCGACTAGTATGTACGTACACGTTCGCGACCAGAATGACAACGCTACGTACGCTTCGACCAGGTGGGTCCCGATTGTCAGGCACTTCCTTGCCTGCGAACATGTAGCTGGTGGGTCCTAGCAGTCAGGGGGCGAATCGTTTTGTTTTTTTTTGCCCGGACACACTTCCTTGCGTGCGAAGATGTAGCTGGTGGGTCCCAGCAGTCAGGGGGGCGAATCGTTTTTTTTCGGAGGCACTTCCTTGCGTGCGAAGATGTAGCTCATGGGTTCCAGCAGTCAGGGGGCGAATCATTTTTTCATGAAATACGGTGGCCCATCCATTGGGTCCCCACTGTCAGGTGGAGGAATAATTATTTTGCGCGTAATAAGGAGGCACTTCCTTGTGGCTGCCGTGGACCCAGCTGTCAGCCTCTCCACATACAGTACTCTTCCGATGGAAGTCGGTCGTTGACCATGTTAACCATGCCGCGCCGAGAGCACCAGGGCGGTGGTCTGGACGATGGCGAGGCCTAGGAAGGGGACGACGCGGAGCCGGGGAAGACGCAGAAGTGGAAGCCCGCGCGGAGAGGAGTACGAGGGTTCACTGGTTCGGCTGCGGTGTGAGGCTGCCGTCGCCGCAGAATAACAGGGGGTGTGGGTGAGTAGAGGGATGGCCTGGCCAGCGGTGGGAGTAGTACGGGGCGGTGAGGCCTCCGCGGCATCACAGCCGGCCAAGGGAGGCACAAGCACGCGACACGACCAGCGCTGCTTTGGGCGGCTGGAGCAAGAAGACCAGAGGTTGAAGAAGCACTACGGCCGTTGGATGGACATCATACGATCACTGCAGCTAGAATCGTTTATATTGACTAAGTTGACAAAGCCCTTGGTACGGGTTAACTTAGTAGGCCCACAGCTCGGATTTGGCAGAGAACATATAGCCCATTTGCGATTTGTAAGAATGTACATCCCATTTTTTAATACTAATGGAATTTACTACAGCCCATTTACAGTTTGTTAAAAGTACAACCCAACTTCTAGCTAGGACAACGATTAATAATTTCAAACAACCGCTCAAAACAAAATTCAAAAAAATTCCCATATTTTGATGGGATCCGAAATATTTGTATCCAAAATTTCTAGTCAGGTTAAATATAATTTCAAAAAAAAGTTGTATTACGTTAAAATCCAACGAAATGTTGCGCGCACAACAAGTAATGAAATTAAAATTTTCAAATTCCAAAAATAATATATTTTTCAAACTAATTACGTGTTTGGTGCATAGTAACTATCCAGTTATTATAATTACATCTCATTTATTATTTCTTAAAGTCCATTTTCTTGTTAAGCCTAATGCATACCTCCTAGGAAAGTTTGCAGCCCAGCGGGGCGGAGAATAACAAGTTCACCCGGATATTGTGTACAACTGTCGGCCCAGTTGCATTGCTGATGTTGAAAAAAAGCTATTTTTAATACACACATTACAGAAAATTTGCATAGATAAGGAACATTTTTTATTCACACATTTAACAATTTTTAAATACATGATTAACACTTTCTAAAACATATTTTTTAGTCAACAGTGGGCCCACAGCGAGCGGAGGAGGTCACAATACACATATTTTTTAAATACATGATTAACACTTTTGCAAAAACAATTAGCCCACAGCGAGCCAATTAGCTCCAGTCAGCCCACAGTGGGCCGACAGGGGCTAGTGGGCCAGCTGTAGGCCGACTCGAATCCAATCGGCCTGCTGTGGGCGACTAGGCCCAGTCGACCTGCAGCGGGCGGACGGTGTATTATTTTTGAAAAAAATTTACCCAGCGTAATATTTATGAAAATTAATAAAAAATGTATTATTTAAGAAAAAATAGCGAAAAAGGCCTGTGTAGCACAGTACAACATAACATGGTTACTCAGCCCACATTCAACGACGCCGGAAAGGCCCAAACAAGGCTTCTGTGCAACTTTTTGAAGTCACTGAGCTCAATTAATAACTTAAGAAAAAAGTTAGATTACAGTGGAACCTAATTAAAAGCTGTCACGAGCAAATATATAATTCAACGGGTCCCACTTGTGCGTGTGCGTGCGCGCGCGCGCGTGTGTGTGTGTGAGAGAGAGATAGAGAGAGATAGAGACCCATCGGCCGATGCTCGTAAATACATCTTTCAGCCATATGCATTGCTGATGCTCAGTAAAAACTTATATAGTTGACACAATCATATAGAACATCATAGCACACTGAACTTGCATACAAAAATTTCACGCAGGCGGCACAATCAGGATGGAAGCAGTGGATCGCTACGGGAAGGGCTATGTTGAAACCAACGAAGTCGTACATAACGGTTCATCGTCTTTATCAATGACGTGGAAATATCCTGAATGTTGTGCAAAGAAAACAGACAGACAACACAATAAGTTCTCCTAGCACATTAAGTTGATGTACAACCCTTTCTAAAAAAGTTCAGGTACAAAATTAGAACAGGTCACAATCAAATGTACTGTCATATCAGTGCTTCACACCCATAGCTCGGATTTAACTAGTACCTGACAAGATTCAGTTGTTGCCTCAAATTAGAGCACATCCAGGCAGCCAGCCCTACCTCTTCTCCCAAAGAAGCAGTGGCCTCCGCCGCGTGATGGAGTAGGCCCTGTGCCATCCATCGTTCCGAGCAACACGGGGAAAGTCTGACGTTGACTCCTGTAATGGACGTCATCGATGGACCCTGGCACCAGCGGCGGCGGCAGGACTTCGATTGATGGATTGACCACTTCTTCGACATGCACGAACACTCGATACAGGTACATCCCTAACATGGTTCGCGGCGGCCTTGGTGGCGACGAATAGTACAACCCCGGTTCCTGCACCGGTATCTCAACACCAATCACCTTCGGTATGGTGGACGGCTTCTCCATCCATGCCATAACCGTCAGAGCCCAGCTGTCTGGAGGAACAAACATACTTACGAGCTCACCTCCAAGGTCGTTGATAAGCTCGTTCATGGACTCGCTGTTCCAAGCACGTCGAGGCATGCCGTGGAAGGTAAGCTTTGTTAAAAACTCTAGCTCAGAGGGCACCGAGCCCCATCCGGGGTGCCACCAATCAAAGCTCACCAGCGCGCCATCGCAGAACAAAGGCTGGGAAGATTCGAACACACGACTGCAGTTGAAAGTTGTCCGGAACCTGACGAAGAAATCAGCCGGTGGCGGACATACTTCGACGAGCAAGTCACTTATTTGGATGCCGTGCGCAATGCCAAGAGCTTTGACAAGGTCATCCGGCGAGACGGGAGGCCGGTCACCGTTGATGGTTACCATCAGCACTTTGCCGGCAAATTGGTCGTCATGCGCCGCCATGCCACTATTGAGCGACAACACACAGCGATCGAAGGCAGGACGGACCTCAGGAGCTCCGGCTCGGAGATCCACGTTGACCGGCGACATGATAGTGCGCTTGAGTGCAGGGAGTACAGGAGGGGTATTTGGGGGAACTGGAGTAGGAATCGAGATTCCAGAGGTGGGGGAGGGGCGGGAGACTGCGAATGAAAAGGTAGCATGAATTTCGAGCACACGCCAATATGCTCTCGGCGCGCAAGCGCACGAAAACACCGGTGGAGCCCACATGTCGGCCTAAGAGTCCTTATTCATTCTTTTTTGGAGAGCCCGGCCTTTTTTTCAGGATCTTTTGAGAGCCCGGCCTGAGAGTCATAATTGACCTGTTTGGCATTGCTTTACTACTCGGCCCATATTCAACGACACCTCACTGGCCCAAACAAGTGTACATCATCGAAAAGACACTGAGCTCAAATTATATAACTTGAAAAAAAGGAGATATACCCTAAACACTGGAGAATGGTGATGCCCTCATTTAGCCCACCAGTAGTTCGAGACAATAAATAGTTCGAAACAACGATATATACAACATTCAAACACTGACTAGTGACTACTACTGACATAAACAACAAGACATGATAGTTCATACGAAGTCTTGCTACACCACCAAAACGCACCCATCTGCAGCGCTCATACTCTCGTGATCTAGATGAGAATGACATTCTAAACAGAAGCAACTATTACATAGTAAGAGTGACATAGACGAAGATGACCAAATGACAAGGAATATGCATAACAAAAGAAAGAACTACCCATCCAGAACCAGCAGCAAAGACAACAAAGTCATTCGAAGAGATGATCCAACACCATCATAATTTGCAGCCCCGCTTCAGTGACCAGTGATCCGGAGACACCAGTACTCCACCCTTTCGATGCAACAGCCTAATTACCTATCAACCTGAAGGCTCGAACCACATCACTGCATGTCGTAATTGAGACCTCCAAGGATCAAAGTTAATCCAGATGCCTTTGCATTCTCACCTTCTTTTGGCTGCAGGTTGTATCGTTGACAATCAGGGGAGTTTGGTCCCGAACTCCTAGGGCTCGCCGTGTAGACACAGTTTTCCATAGCAAACAGAGCCTCTCTGCCATCAAGGTCCTTGCCAACGGTGATCTCCCAGTTAATCGGATAATTGAGTCCAAGAAACAGAGAGTGTGAACCAAGGCTGTTTACCCGCCTCCAACTAAAAAATCCTAAAGGCCCCAACAAGCTGGTATCCTGCTCATAGACATAACAGCCACTGCCCGGATACTCACGTACCACACGGTGCTTGTATACAGTGGGGTTTTTGCAATATAACTTTCCTGGCTCATGTGTCCGAATGATCATCAGTCTTTTGCCGTCGTCTGATCGAGCGAGGAACCAGTTGTGCTTCCCTGCTTTTGGCAAAGGTGGTATGATTACAAAGGGCAGTAACTGTAGGGCACTGCATCATATCAAAAAGGACATGCATTATTAGTGTAAGATCAACATTGTTCAGAGTATGAGTAGGATAATGCAAGAAACAACATTGATATGTCCCTGTTGGAACTGGGAGGAAAATACAGGGAAATGTATACTGGGTTCGAAAATATAGAAGTGCCATGCATGGTTATACTCATGTTATCCTGCAATCAATTCTTCACAGGAAACTACCATGTCATGCATGTTATGTAATCATGTTCTGTCCTCACAAACAAATTCTTCAAGGTAACTAACAGACCATGCATTGTTACATACTCGTGTTCTGTGGGCAAATTTTTTGTGAGGATATTATTCTAGACATTGATTGCTGAAGGGCGAATATAGGTATGTACACATGGTAAGCATTGCAGGATTTCACTACTTCCAAATATAGAGTTCTCCATATGCACATTTACTTCCCTAATGTATGGTTAGATGAAACCAACAGTGTGGTGTATGTTTCTACATCATGAAAATGAGGAAACTAACATGGCCATTGATACACACTCATATTTAGTAGTAGTATATAGATTACTGGAAAATAAGGATAATATCCATATATTCCTAACCGTTTGATTATTCAGGGTACAAATTGGCTATAATGACATGGTCACAATCGCATGAATTAACTCATTCCAAATATAGCTGATTTACGGCGTCTCTAATACATTGCCATAGTTCTACTCAAATTCTGCTCAAATAGAGATATGCCAATCATCACAAAAAGTTCAAACAGTTTCATGGTGTCATCATTAACATGAGAGGAAACAAATTACACGCGCCGTCCCAGCAATACGTGGTGCTGTCTGCTTTGTCGATCATGTAGATGATGCCATTGTGTTCAATAGCATCACAGAAGTGTGTATCAGCTTTGACGATGATCCACTGTGAGCCGAGTTGTCTCCAGCTAAAGAAGGCACCAGCGTAAAGATAGGCGAGTTCACGGTCGAACAAGGCAATTAGCTTGAAGTCTGCGTAATTCGCATGTCGTGTGGGCACTTGGCAGATTACAATCTTCTGCAAAACAAGGTCCGTCCAAATGACATAGTAATCTAGATGACTTGGACCGCGATGTTAATACTCTATAGAATCCAAGGGAGGAAGGATAATCTCATGGGAGGTCTAGAAGTTCACGAGCACCAACTTTTTACCGTCTTTTCCGAAGGCAGCCATCCAGTGGGAGTTCATGCCGACCCAGTACATACTTGCGAAGAAGTTTCGGGCGATGGTGATCGGATCGATGTCGAGGGAAATGATGTACGGTGACCCACTACATACCTGCAAAGAAGTTTCAGCTAATGGAGATCGGATTGAAGCTGAGGGGCATCATGCACGCCTCCGTATCATGGTGATCCAATCTCTCAAGACTAGATAGCAGCAAGCAGGGTGTCTTGAAAAGCTTAGGCCTCGCTTTGACGATGGCCGTGTGCATGACCCTCGAGCATGCAGCCAGCCACAGGGCGCTCAACATATCCATACACGAACAACAGAGGTCGAGGATGTCACTGGGGAGATTGCTCCAATCGTGGCTCATATGGATGCTGCACGGTTCGCGTTCGGCCATGGTGGAGTTTGGAAGGGGGTTTGATTTACGGGGGAGAAGGATGTCGGTGCTGGAGCGGCTAGTGAGGGAATAGTGGTACTGGGGGAGGCAAGTGAGGCGACGGTACACGGGGGCACAGTGAGATGGAGACGGAGAAGGAGATGGAGATGGAGTGGTGCTATGGGAGCGGAGAGGGAAACGAGGCGAGGCGCCAATGTGATGTACAGCAGCAGTGACAGACTGCACTGTGCATAGGGTGAGGCTGACTTTGGTAACCCGAACACGCCACCTGGACTAGTGTCAGGCGCAGGGTGTTGTCACTTCACTGTGAGGACCGGATGAATAGTATTTTGACCATCAAGTGTACCACAGTTGTACTACTACTACTACTACTACTAGTAGTAGTAGGTACATGAGTACTCTAGTATTGTATAGCGTAAATAGGTCTCCCATGCTAGCATGCCTATTCACTTCATCGTTCAGGTATCATCCATATTGCGAGCAGAACCAAATTATCGTGCATGCCCAATCAACGCTCTGTCGTGATGCATGCAGTGGTCGTTCTGGTGCATCAAGGACGGCATGAAGATCATTCCACACTTGAGAAGAGGAAAAATGGATAGGTAGAACGTGGCAGCAGAGGAAGAGAATGCTGGCTAACGAGGCTGGGAGGGGATCGAGCAGGAAGTTAATGCTCCACGCCAAAAGGTTTTGGGAAAACCTGATTTTCATAAGGTGACTTATACTCACCTAAACGGAGGGAGTATTCCTTAACCAGAGAATGTTGTGTCTCCCACCCACGCGCTCAAAAAAACTACAACACATTTTTTTATCTGTTTGCATAGGTCCCACCTATCAGGAAGGATGGGCATGTACACAAACAGGTACGACTCATCAGTCCACCCGCATAGCCTTTTCATTTAGTCTACCTAGCCGTCTAATCAACTGCGTGCACGCCACTTCTCCCATTTACTTCTCCATCGGGAACCGATTCTCCTTGGCTTCTTCACCTCCCCTTCGTCTTCATTTGCATCCAAACCCCACTATGTTCACATTGTTTTAACCTCTTTAAATAATCATCTACTAGTTCAGTTAGACTAGCCATCTAATCCTAATTCTCCAAACCATAGCCCTCCGTTCCAGCGGTTCCAAATGGCGATAGATATCGAGATGCAGGTTTTTAGTGTCCAACATGTCCTCGTCGAAGGCTCGATGCGCATAGTTGCCACCATCACCGTCCACCCAAGGGTTGTTCGGCAGTCGATCAACAATGTATCCAACTCCCTCGAAAAGGTAGAGACGAGGGTCATCGGTCTCGATGCAGAGTACACGGAGCGTGCCCGTGGGAAGATCCAACGCGCCGCCGTCCTTCAGCTGTGCTTCGAAGATGATGTTTTGGCATACCACATCATACACTCACCCTCCATACCAGGTGAGCTTCACGATTTCTTGTCTCGGGAGGACGTATACTTCTGTGGGGCAGCCATCAAAGGGGAAAAACAGAAGCTGGAGCCGTACAACCTTGATTTGAATAGCATCGCTGACCTACAAACCAGAATCAAAATTCCTGTAGAAGTTTGTGATAAACAGACACCATCTCTATTCGACGTAGCAAATTTTGTGCTCAGTACAAATCTTCAGAAGGGTGATGAGACGGTGCCATTAAGATCGTCTGGATGGGAGGATTATCCCTTGACGTACGAGCAGGAGGGCATTATGGATGGATGAACTATTTCCTCTCTTGTAAAAAAATTTATTCCCTCTCGGCGTATATTGATATTGATGGACTATTTCGATGGTGTGCATGTCTTTCGACCAGAGTAGGAGCATGGGTCCGCTTGACTATAAGGAACTATTTATCCGCATATATAGCTTTCTCTACTACTCCTTCCAGTGATCGGTATGCAGTGCATGTGTCCGTAGACATGACAGCTTGTCCATGGAAGTTCAACTACGGCGACCATCACGTTTCATCTCGCGATTCCCACGACGCCTCTCCAACCCATGGCACCACGCCCCCCGACGTCCGCCTCACCCCTCTCGGCCGCACCGCCCCTCTGCCTTTGTGTGCATGACATGTGGGCCACCTAAAATGCAGCGAGCATCAAGTTTCTACCATAGCCATCCACGATTCCCACGACGCCGCTCGAACCCATGAAACCACACGTCCCCCGACCTGTGGCTCAACCCTCTTGGCCCCACTGCCCCTCTGCCTATGGGAGCATTACATGTGGACCAGTCACCTATCGGGTCCACATGTTATTGACTCAAAAGTAGGTGTAGTAAGGCGCTGAAGCTCAGTCCTGACGGCCCTGAGAGGGAAATGTAACTCCTGTGCCAGGGCTTGTGGTGCTCCCGCAGCCCGAACTCGTGCCAAACTAGAGATTTGTTTCTTTACTATACATGCACGCAACGATTTAATGGACATTGTAATCTCAACATGTGATGGGGAGCTCTAAATTTGAATTTGAAACTTATAAAACAAAAAGATTCAAAACAAATAAACTAGGAGAGAGGGAGTATATCGTAGGATGTGTCCCATACAAAATAAGTCCCCTGGTGTGTCACCGCGGAGATGCGGTTAGAAAGGAGCACAGCGTCTTCCTACTCGTACAACAACAAATCGGCCGCAGATAGCATGGTCCGCCTTTGACCGCCATGTGCAAGGTTTGTGCTATCTTATCAATCTCATCGTGGTTCCATCGTACCAATTCATGTGGTGGCCCATTGCATGGCTGATCCCAATGTTGGACAAAGGTTCTACAGGAACGGTTTCACTGTTGTAAATGTTGTGCAAATTGATGTTGGTACCCTCCCGTACATATGCAAGCCAATCTCCACTCGCACCGAGCCTAACCTGTGAAACAGTGGGCAGGGGGAGAATTAGGAAATGGACACAGAAGTAGTCTTTAGAATGCATTTACTACGTGATCAAACTCATCTTACCTGCTCATCGGAGGAAATCCGAGTGCCCCTCAACGTCGGCATCTCAAGGGGTGTCAACTTGCAACTACGGCCATGCCGCGCTTGAGAGACCCCCAAGGAAACATCCTTGTGCGTTCCACGGAACATCAAGATGCATTTGTATGAGTAGTTTATCTTGTGAGAGAAAAGGATGAACGAGGGAAGGCCTCTAGAGATAGAGATGGACACTACTACTACCAATGTGCTGGCCCGTGCGTTGCAATGGATCCAAAGTAGTAGAATAATACTTGTTCACGTGCTTGAAATATAAACACTCTAGTTTTGATATACATGTGTCAGCAAACATAACAGCTTGTCCATGGAAGTTGAACCACGGCGACCATCACGTTTCTTATTTCTACCACTAAGCCACTGAAGTTCGGTCCCGTGGGCCCCGAGAGGGAAATGTAACTCCCGCGGCAGGCCTTGTGTTGCTCCCGCAGTACGAGCTCATGCCAAAACTGGAATTTGTTTCTTACTACTACCAACTAGTACTAGTAAGGTACACGTGCATTGCACGCATGAGATTCTGGTGGTTTGTGCATTATGCTTCTACATGTGGAGTTTTCTGGATTCTAACATGTGGCAAATTCTGGTGGAATGTAAGGTTAGGCAAGTTTGATTAACTTAGGCGAGTGTTTGATTCAAGCCACACCTTAGGCAAGCCACACTAAGGCCCCACATGACATACACACAAAAAATGTGGCAAGATTCCCTTAGGCTTGCCAACTTGTTTCTCTTGTTTTGAAGAACTAATAACTTTGCCTAAGCTTAGTTGTGGCAAAGTTAGGGTCTGTTTGATTCAAAGGATTTTCATAGGATCTTTGAAGGATTAGAATCCTTAGGAATTTTTCATACATTGGTCGTTTGATTCGTAGGATTGAATCATGTAGAATATTTTCCTAAGGATTCATTTGTACTATGTTTCACAGGAATTCTAACATGCACTCCAACCTCTTGAAAGAAATCCTTCGTTTTTCATGTGACACAATCTAACAAACTAAATCCTATAGGGATCCAATGAACATGCCATTCCAATCCTACTTTTTTCCTATTCTTGTGTTTTTGCAATCCTATGAATCAAAGAGGCCCTTAGTCATGAATTAAGTTCAACCATGGAGTCTTCTAGATTATACATGTGGCAGAATCTGGTGGATGATATCCAACGGCCAGTAGTGCTCGGATTTGCCATCTTTGTACCATCGGATTGGCTTCATCCAACGACCAACTTTCAAAGTTTTTCACACACTATATAGGGGGTATAGATATAGATGTGCCAGTCCGTTGCAACGGATCCAAAGTATAGATATCTATTTAGTGGAGTGCACTCTAAACACATTATCTATTTATTTCTCTCTAACCTTTCGTAGCCATGCAAAGAGCCACATAAGCTTCATGGGTGCCTGTCGGTTTCAAAACCGGCGGATCTCGGGTAGGAGGTCCCGAACTGTGCGTCTAAGGCGGATGGTAACAGGAGGCAGGGAACATGATGTTTTACCCAGGTTCGGGCCCTCTTGATGGAGGTAAAACCCTACGTCCTGCTTGATTTATTCTTGATGATATGAGTATTACAAGAGTTGATCTACCACGACATCGGAGAGGCTAAAGCCTAGAAGCTAGCCTATGGTCTGATTGTATGTTGTCCTACGGACTAAAACCCTCCGGTTTATATAGACAACGGAAAGAGCTAGGGTTACACAAGGTCAGTTACAAAGGAGGAGATATACATATCCGTATTGCCTAAGCTTGCCTTCCACGCCAAGTAGAGTCCCATCTGGACACAAGACGAAGTCTTCAATCTTGTATCTTCATAGTCCATTAGTCCGGCCAAAGGATATAATCCGGCTGTCCGGAGACCCCCTAATACAGGACTCCCTTAGTAGGCCCCGAACCAGGCTTCAATGACGATGAGTCCAGCGCGCAGTGTTGTCTTCGGCATTGCAAGGCGGGTTCTTCTCCAATTTTCAAGTGTTCGCAAGCAGTGTCCAGCTCCATAAATGTTGAACCTCTTGGCTTCTATGCCCAAGAAGGGCTTTCTCCCACGCATCGAATGAATACGAGGCGCCAGGGCATTTTTACATTCGCCCCCTAGCTAGATAAATAAATTGTCTATTAAAGGGATGGGGATTCTTAGATCCGATCCATACCATCCTCCCCCAGCGAGAATCCATCAAAGCGCGTTTCGGAAAGATCCATTCCAGCATGGCCGACCTCCGCAGCTCCTCCTCCCGCCCCCATAGCCCTAAGCCCGGGGATTGGGAGAGGTGTTCCGTCCCGCACAGTGGATTAGTCGAACTGCAGACTAAGGGATTTCTCCCTCCGGCGTATATGGTGCCCGTTCGAGCCGGGCTTGCCACCTACAATGGCGGGGAGCAAGCGGAGAGCTTTCCCTGTCCCTCCATGGGGGAACGGGTCTGCCTTGTTCCTTATTTACTAAGGGGACTCGGATTTCCAATTCATCCGTTCCTCCGCGGGCTCCTGGAGTTCTACGGCCTCCAATTACACAATCTCACCCCTGCCTCCATTCTACATATTGCCGGCTATGTTGCTCTCTGCGAGTTGTTCCTGGGCTGCGAGGCTCACTTCAAGCTGTGGAAAAGGCTATTTTGCCTGGTCCCTCACATACAGAGGAGATCACTTTATCAAGTGGGCGGAGCCGAAATATGGCGCATCGCCGATACCGGATACCTGTCCGGTACCGCGAAGATGTCGTCCGAAGACTGTCCTTCAGAATGGTTTTATATGGATGACATTCCCCTTTCGGACCCTGTTCGGCGGGGTCTTCCTGAGTTCAACAATGCTCCTCTGAAGAAGCGCCGAAGTTTGCGCCCACGGAGCCCCCAGGCGGAAGACAACAGAGAAGTCCTCTATCTCATGAACGGATCAAAGCACTGGCTCAATCAGGATTGACAATAATCGAAGTTATGTCTATTTGCATAATGCGGGGAGTGCAACCAATTCAATACCGTGGGCACCCCTTGTGGTGTTATAACAGGGCGGATGGCGCCACCTGCTGGGGGCGTAAGGGTCCGGACAAGGCTGCCGCTTTAGTGAAAATTCTGTCCGAAATGTTTAAGGGTGAGGAAGAGGAGTTCACCCGCATCTAGCCACGGGATGGATTCTCCATGTACAATCCTCCAAGCTGGGTAAGTTATATCTCCCTGCTCCCATTTTTCCCGCATTCTTTGTCGTAATTATTCACCATGCCATTTTGTGGCAGGAACTGTGAAAAGCCATAAAGGAGGTCAGCAGCCCTTCTCCACAACCAGAGGACCCTGACCGGGCCCTCGACTCCGGACTCGAAGAAGATTCAGTTATATTCGTGGAGCTGATAGACCGGCAGTTCTATCAGTTAAGCTGTGAAGATGCCATGGTGGCCATTACGGCCGACTATCCCGGACTGCTCCCTGCATCGCAAGTAAGTAAAACCAAAAATCCCAACTCCAAAACTAGGATTCCCTTTTAGGAACTTCACCCACCATATACACATGGCATCTTTTACAGGGAAGGCATTCGGGACGCCCCGCCGAACCCGCAGCAACTCGCCAACAAGAGGCACCGAGGCCGGGTAGGCCAAAAAGGAAGGCGGCCAGGATGGATACGCCGGTGTAAAGGTATAAGAAAAACCGCGCTCCGTGGTTGTCGTCTTTCTCAAAATGTAATGACGCCCGCGTTTCTTTAACAGAAAAAACGCTCGCCGGAATATGTCCGGCGATGTTGCTAATCACGCTTCCACCAGTCGGGCGCCAGGACCGGACATGGAGGCAGAAGCCGATATGGGGCAGGCGCCGGATAATCCCCCTATAGAGGATGCGGGTAGATTATCCGCTACAAACTCCGAAGTGGAAAGCGCCATGAATCATAGGCGCCATCGGGCCGTACTCCGTGACGCTTGTTTCTCACCAGAGGCGTTTGACGCCTTCAATTCTGGAGAGGCGTACCTCCGTGCTGCTCAAGATGGTCTAGCCAGAGCCACAGATCAGTATGTAAAGGATGTACGGGTGAGTAAATCTGACGATTTATATGTATCAGTAGCCCCTAAGACTTGAAACAGTTAGCAGAACTGATTTAAGGATCATCTTTATTGTGTAGGTTCTTACAGAGAAGAATACTAGGCTGTCACAGGAGCTGGAGGAATGCAAGACCCAACTGCGGGCTGCTGTGGCCGCATTGCAGGAACTGAAAAAGTCACCTGCTGGTAACATTTACTTTAAAGAGTGATGGTTACCATATAAAGTGCGACATGGCTGCAGATCTAACAACATATGTTGCAAATGAATCCGGAGAGAATCCAGAGGACGAACATGTTATGCGACAGCTAGAGGCTGGCAAACACGTGCTGACTGAGGTTAGGTGGGAGAAAAACAATCTCCAAGATGACAATATTAAGCTGAGCGTGGAACTAAAAGACGTTCGGGGCCAGCTTGCATACTCCGAGAAGAAGAATAAGCGGCTTCGGCGCGACATTTTTAGTAAGTGCTTGAACTATAACGCCCCGAGACCGATGTGCCAGGTGTCCTCCAGTTATTCGCCGTTGTTTCCTTGTCATTTCTTGTGTGTCATGCATTCCGTATCATGTCATCATGTGCATTTCATTTGCATACATGTTCGTCTCATGCATCCGAGCATTTTCCCCGTTGTCTGTTTTGCAATCCGGTACTCCTATGTCACCCGGTATCCCTTTCTACCTCTTTTCGTGTGCGGGTGTTAAACATTTTCGGATTGGACCGAAACTTGTCATGCAGCCTTGATTTACTACCGATAGACCGCCTGTCAAGTTTCGTGCCATTTGGACTTCGTTTGATACTCCAACGGTTAACCGAGGGACCGAAAAGGCCTCGTGTGTGTTGCAATCCAACACCTTTCCAAAGTGGCCCAAAACCCACCTAAACCTCCTCCATCATCTTGGTCGTTCGATCACGATCGCGTGGCCGAAAACCGCACCTCATTTGGACTCTCCTAGCTCCCTCTACCTATAAATATGTGCACCCCGTTCATTTTCGCGGACGAAACCCTAGATTTTCCCTCCACGCCGCGCCGGACATGTCCACTCCGCCGCCGGACGCGTCCACCGCCTCCAGCCACGTCGCCCCGGCCAATCATGAGGCGCCACGTCGCCTCCTCCGCCTCTCTCCTCTAATAGGGCGCCGCCACCTCAGCCCCCATCCGCCCCGCGCCCGCCGCGGCCTGCCAGGCCCGCGTCCGGCCCAGCGGGCCCGGCGCCGTGCCCGCCGCCCGTCCGCGCGCCCCGCCGCCTGTGCTCGCCGGCGCCGCCCCGCTCGCTCGCCGCCGGCCGCCGCCTCACCTCGACTGCGCCGCCGCCTTCCCCTGGCCTCGGCTTCCGCGCGCGCGCCGTTGCCTGTCGCCCTCTTTGCCGCACCCCGCCGCCAATCGCCCGGCCGCCGCCCTTCTCGTCGCCGGCGTGCTCCGCCGTGGCGAGCCTCCTCATCGTCCGCTGCCGCCTCGCCGGCGTCGTCCACCGGCGCCGCCCCGCGCCGCTCGCCGGAACCCGCTCGCCCTCGCCGGAGTCGGATCCGGTCAAATCCGTCCAGGTGGGATGAGATCCACCGGGATCCGAACCAAACGCGCCCCTCCGTCCCGAATCGTGTCGTCCCGCACCGCGCCATCCCGCGTTGACTTTCCGCGAGGTCCAAATTTTCCCTAAGTCATTTTGTCCCAATAATTTTTAGGCATTTTCATCATGGCATAACTCTGCATCTGTAGCTCCGATTCGTGCGTGTAGCATTTCAAAATGTTCGTCTTGACGAGTGCGTCATTTCATCTCATTGCACCATTTTCATTTGAGCTCATCCTGATGCCCGAAATGCTGTTGGAAGAGGGCTATGTGAGGATAGTTTCAGATCTGTTTCAGCCAATGCACTTTTGTCATTTTTGTCATGATTATTGTGTGCATGCTATGATCCTGAGCTCTACATGTGTTTTGTTATATGACATGCCATCTTTACAGGGGTGTATGCCATGTATTTTTGTGATCTTCATGGTGACTAGCACAAGCATGCAAAGTAGCCTACTCGTTGATGCTGATTTCAGGGACTTAGATTTTCACCAAGTCCTTGTCCTGATATTGTTTTTATGCCATATGTTCATGTTGTTTCCTAGTGATCCGTGCCTCTTTCGAGGATGATCATTAAGGATGTTTTGTTAATATTGCGGTTCTCTATCCATCCATGTCTTTGTTTGCAAACATGGAGCACCCTATCTTGAGTCAATCGAGCTCTACTTTTGCTATAAATTGTTCCTAGCAGATCGTTAGCATGTTTAGCGATTTTGCCGAGGTTGTTGTTGTTGATCCGTGCATGCTATGTTGTTGTTCTTGCCATGTATAGCTTCTATGTCATGTCTTCTTGATGGGTGTATGCTTAGATTGTCATGCCAGGCTTTGTAGTGAGTGCATCGAGCTCGTAAACATGCCTACTCGTTAACTGATTTGCCATGCTCCAGTTTTTCACTAAGTCTGAATCTGTTTATGTTTTTGCTACGTTCACATGCTTGCAATTGTATTTTCTGATCCCTTTTGGCTCAAGGTCACTAAGGGACTTTTGTTATATGCTTAGAGTAGCTTCATGCCATGCCTTGCTTTGCCATGATACGTTCTTGTAGCATTTTTTTCATGCTCTAAAGATTGCTTCCTGATGATAAATTCCTGATTTGTTGTTATTTCACAAAGTCTGAAACCTGTTATCATTTGCACTTTTGCCATGCTTGTTTGAACTTGTTATTGAGTGAATTAGTCGTAGCTCATTGTTCATCTTTTGTCAAACATCATGAATGGATCCCTGCCATGTATTTGGTTGCCATGTTTGAGTGCTGTAGCATATTGATCTTGTTGCATTTAGATGGCTACTTGCTGTTTATCGCAGACCGGTGCCATATTTGTTTTGCTTGCCATTTCCAAACCGTGCATCCGATTCCGGTGATCTTTATATCGATCTCGACCGAAATCACCTCACCTTTCCAGTGGCACCCTTGGATTTCCATGTTGAGGCCAGGTTCAATCATTCCTTTGCACATCATGCATATGCATCACATACCGCATCCCGCATATCATGCCATGTTCATGTGTTGGTTGTTTACCATGTTGTGTGCTTCTTTCCGGTGTTGGTTCCTCGGGTTGGTCCTGATAACGTCGCGTTTGTGAGGACCCGTTCGACTACGTCCATTTGTCTTCTTCATGGACTCGTTCTTCTTCCTTGCGGGATTTCAGGCAAGATGACCATACGATCGAAATCACTTCTATCTTTGCTTGCTAGTTGCTCGCTCTTTTGCTATGCCTATGCTGCAATACCTACCACTTTCTTATCATGCCTCCCATATTTTTGAGCCAAGCCTCTAACCCACCTTGTCCTAGCGAACCGTTGTTTGGCTATGTTACCACTTTGCTCAGCCCCTCTTATAGCGTTGTTAGTTGCAGGTGAAGATTGGAGTTTGTTCTATGTTGGAACATGGATATTTTGTTGGGATATCACAATATCTCTTAATTAATTCATCTATATACTTGGTAAAGGGTGGAAGGCTCGGCCTTATGTCTGGTGTTTTGTTCCACTCTTGCCGCCCTAGTTTCCGTCATATCGGTGTTATGTTCCTGGATTTTGCGTTCCTTACACGGTTGGGTTATAATGGGAACCCCTTGACAGTTTGCCTTGAATAAAACTCCTCCAGCAAGGCCCAACATTGGTTTTACCATTCGCCACCTAGCCTTTTTCTCTAGGGAGTCGCGCATCCCGAGGGTCATCTTTATTTTAACCCCCCGGGCCAGTGCTTGTCTAAGTGTTGGTCCAAACTAAGCGATGTCCGGAGCTACCAGGGGAAACTCTGGGCTGGCCCACCCGACGTCTGGCTCATCCGGTGTGCCCTGAGAACGAGATATGTGCAGCTCCTATCGGGATTTGTCGGCACATCTGGGTGGCTTTTCTGCTTTAGTTTTACCATTGTCGAGGATGTCTTGTAACCGGGATGCCGAGTCTGATCGGATTGTCTTGGGAGAAGGAATATCCTTCGTTGACCGCGAGAGCTTGTGATGGGCTAAGTTGGGACACCCCTGCAGGGATTTGACCTTTCGAAAGTCGTGCCCGCGGTTATGGGCAGATGGGAATTTGTTAATGTCCGGTTGTAGAAAACCTGAAGTTGATCTTAACAAAAATACATCAACCGTGTGTGTAACCGTGATGGTCTCTTCTCGGCGGAGTCTGAGAAGTGAACATGGTGTTGGAGTTATGCTTGACGTAGGTTGTTCTAGGATCACTTCTTGATCATAGTTTTATCGACCGTGCCTCGCCTTCTCTTCTCGCTCTCATTTGCGTATGTTTAGCCACCATATATGCTAGTCGCTTGATGCAGCTCCTCCTCATACCTTTTACCCTTCCTATAAGCTTAAATAGTCTTGATCGCGAGGGTGTGAGATTGCTGAGTCCCCGTGGCTCACAGATACTTCCAAAACCAGTTTGCAGGTGCCGATGTTACCGAGCAGATGACGCAACCAAGCTCCAGGAGGAGCTCGATGAAGATCTTGTCCTTCGTGTTGTTCTGTTTCCAGTTGATCAGTAGTGGAGCCCAGTTGGGGTCGATCGGGGATCTGTGCAGCATTTGGGGTAGCCTTCTTTTATTTTGGTTCCGTAGTCGGACCTTGTTTGTATCCGGATGTTGTAATGCTTTATCCATGTATTGTGTGAAGTGGCGATTGTGAGCCAACTATGTATCTCTTTCCCTTATGTATTACATGGGGTGTGTGAAGATTACCTCACTTGCGACATTACTTTCAATGCGGTTATGCCTCTAAGTCATGCTTCGACACGTGGGGGATATAGCCGCATCGAGGGCGTTACATGAACGAATCCTTTTAAAGGAGTTCGGCGAAGAAGCCAACTAACAGCGTTATGTCTATAGGTATGCTGACGGGTCGTCCCACGGAGGAAATGCCTGGGTTTGCGGGTGATATTCTGTTCGAGCTGTCACATCTGCACGAACCAGTTCGGCAGGTGATGTAGGGTGTTGCCCAGGCCTTGTGGCCGTCCGTATCCCTGCCAGAGGGCGCTGCCGAGCTTGCGGAGAAGCTCAAGGGAGCACGGAGGCGCTTCCGATTATGGAAGGTATCAACCTGCCGACAGGGTGCCAGAGAAGTCTGGGCCATGGTGAAGACGCGGTATACCAAGGCAGACCCAAATCACATGGCCGAGGTCGGACCTGTGGGGCCCGACGGAAAAGAGATCCCCGTTAGCTTAGTTTATGGGCAAGTAGTATTAGCCGCAAAGTATTCTCAACAGGATTATAAGCTAGACCGCCTGTTGGATGGTATAGAAGAAGAATTTAGTCAGTCTGCATGACTATGTAATTAAAGTGACATGTATAATGCCTTCTAGCCGGATTGTAGATCATTTGTCGTTGCGGACCTTTTCGCTTCAACCTCCAGGCCCAATAGTTCGGAGTGTATCCGAATACCCGGTCAGTTATATAAGAACCAGGGTATGCGTGGAGACCAAGCGTAGGGGTCATTAGTGCTTTATCAGACATGTGCCAAACTAGTTATGTTATATTACATGGGTAGTAAGAAACATCTTCCAGGGAGAATAGTTCCATTAAGGGTTCCTTTCCCTGGGTAAGCATGCCCTAAAGTGCATGTCCGGACTGCAATAGGAAACGCAGGAAGAACATCTGGGGGCAGATATGGACAATAAATAAAAATCATCTTTTGTTCACCGACCGAATATTCCCTTAAGAACGCTAGCTTTCGGCTTCACCCAGTCTGAGGTACACATACGGCTGACCCGGCAGTAACAATCGCAGAGGTGCTCCCCTTATGCCCTAGCCGAATTAACATGAATGTAGGGCATAAATACAAGAGCCAAGCAACCCATCTTGGCCAAAACTTAAGTCATATCGATGCATATAATGGTGAAAAAAGGTACATGCGGAAGTATAACACATGTGTGGGGCATGAGGCCCAGATAAATAATTTAAGCTTCTGTGAAAGAAGCCCCCAGGTATGAAGAGTGCGGCTAGCGCATCTGTAATGTGCAAGCGAGGCACAAGGTGACCCTTGAAGGCCTAGAGGAATAATAAAAGAAAGAAAAAAAGAGAAACAAGACAGATAATGTATATGCAGAAAATGGACAAAGGGAGGGGACTAACATAGAGTCCGGTGCTAGGCGTAGAATCTTCGGAGCCTGGCCACGTTCCATGGGTTCGGCTCGAGTCGACTAGTCGATGCATCCCGCAGTCGGTACGCTCCACCGGTCAGAACTTGGTCAATAATGAATGGACCTTCCCATTTGGGCTCGAGCTTGTTCTTTTTCTTATCCGCAGGCGTAGAACTAGTTCGCCAACGTTATAAGTTTTGGCCCGTACTTCTCTGCTTAGGTATCTGCGAGCTTTTTGCTGATAAAATGTGGAACGGGCTTTGGCTACGTCGTGTTCCTCCTCGAGGGTATCCAAACTGTCCTACCGATCGAGCTCGGCTTCTCTTTCTTCATACATGTGCACTCAAGGTGAGTCATGAATTATGTCACTAGGCAAGACTGCCTCTGCGCCGTACACCATAAAGAAGGGTGTATATCCGGTACTACGATTCAGCGTGGTCCGCAGCCCCCAGAGTACGGAGTCGAGCTCCTCGACCCAGTGTGTGTTAGAGTCCTCTAAGGAGAGCACTAATCTGGGTTTAATGCCGCTCATTATAAGACTGTTTGCTCGCTCGACTTGACCGTTGGTTTGTGGGTGATAGACTGAAGCATAATCGAGCTTGATGCCCATTTTGCTGCACTAGAGTTTTACCTCATTGGTCGTGAAGTTCGTGCCATTATCAGTGATGATGCTGTGGGGGACGCCATAACGGTGTACAACCCCGGATATGAAGTCTATCACTGGTCCGGATTCGGCTGTTTTAACAGGTTTGGGCTCTATCCATTTGGTGAATTTATCCACCATGACCAATAAGTATTTTTTCTTGTGGGTTCCCCCTTTAAGGGGTCCAACCATGTCAAGCCCCCAGACCGCAAAGGGCCATGTAACGGGGATTGTTTGGAGGGCGGTGGGTGGCATGTGGCTTTGATTTGCGAAGAGCTGGCAACCTGCGCAGTGTTGGACCAAGTCCTATGCATCTGCCCGGGCCGTTGGCCAATAGAATCCTATACGGAAAGCCTTGCTTACAAGAGCCCGGGCTGCAGCGTGATGACCGCCGAGTCCGGCGTGAATTTCGGCCAAAAGATTCCACCCTTCCTCTTCGGAGATGCACCTTTGAAGGACTCCGGTAGTGCTTTTTTTCTACAATTCTCCCTCATGGACCATGTAGGCCTTGGATCGCCGCACTATGCAGCGTTCCTCATTTTGGTCCTCCGAAAGTTCCTGTCTAGTTAGGTAGGCCAGGAATTGTTCTGTCCACGGGGCGATAATGACCATTATTTCGTGAGCTGAAGGTGTTATTTCGGTGGCGGAGCCTCCGATTGTTTCAGAGAGTTCGGTATTGGGTATTTTGGCCGGGTCCGGACTGTTGTTACCGGTGTCCCCTTCCCATACTACGGATGGCTTGAACAGCCTTTCTAGAAATATGTTGGGGGGGACCGCATCATGTTTTGCGCCGATGCGGGCGAGGATATCCGCCGCCTGATTGTTTTCCCGAGCCACATGGTGAAATTCGAGCCCCTCGAACCGAGCTGACATTGTTAGGACGGCGTTTCGATAGGTCGCCATTTTCGGAACCTTGGCATCAAAGTCTCCATTTATTTGGGATATTGCGAGGTTTGAATCCCCACGCACCTCCAGGCGTTGAATGCCCATGGAGACTGCCATCCGAAGACCATGCAACAGAGCTTCGTATTCGGCTGCATTGTTGGAGTCTGTATACAATATTTGCAATAATACTGAACGGTATCTCCGGTTGGGGACGTCAGGACGACGCCAGCCCCTAGACCAGCCAGCATTTTAGAACTATCGAAGTGCATGATCCAATTGGAGTATGCGCCGTACACTTTAGGGAGTTCGTCCTCCGTCCATACGGCGACGAAGTCAGCCAATACTTGCGACTTAATGGCTCGTCGAGGTTTGTATGTTATGTTGAACGGGAGGAGCTCAATGGCCCATTTGGCAATCCGGCCCGTAGCGTCTCGGTTGTTTATAATATCATTAAGTGGCACTTCCGAGGCTACTGTAATCGAACACTCTTGAAAGTAGTGTCGCAGCTTCCGCGATGCCATGAATACCGCATATGCTATCTTTTGGTAATGCGGGTACCGTGATTTGCATGGAGTGAGGACAGTGGATACATAGTATACCGGCTTTTGAAGAGGGAATTTGTGTCCGTCCGCTTCCCGTTCGATAACGGGCACCGCGCTTACAACTTGATGAGTTGCCACAATGTGCAATGGCATTGGTTCGCCGATGTTTGGCGCGGCCAGTATTGGGTTGGTTGCCAAGATGGCCTTTATTTCTTCCAATCCGGCTGTGGCCGCATCCGTCCACTCGAAGTGTTCGGTGCGCCGAAGGAGGCGATAAAGGGGTAAAGCCTTTTCTCCTAAGCGGGAGATAAAGCGGCTTATAGCCTCCATGCATCCAATTAACTTATGGATTTGTTTGAGGTCTGTTGGGGTAGCCAACTGTGACAAAGCTCGGATTTTGGCCAGATTAGCTTCAATACCTCTACTGGAGATAATGCAACCCAGGAGCTTTCTGGCTGGTACGCCGAAAACGCATTTTTCCGGATTAAGCTTGATGTCGTATGTTCGGAGGTTGTCGAATGTAAGCCTCAAGTCGTCTATCAAAGAGTCGACATGTTTGGTTCTGACGACCACATCGTCTATGTATGCCTCTACTGTTTTGCCGATTTGTTTCTCCAGATATGTCTGAATCATGCGCTGATATGTTGCGCCGGCGTTTTTGAGCCCAAAAGGCATTGTGTGAAAACAGAAGGGACCGTATGGTGTGATTAATGCCGTTGCGGCTTGGTCAGACTCTGCCATCTTGATTTGGTGGTAACCAGAGTTTGCGTCGAGGAAACACAATGACTCGTGTCCTGTGGTAGCATCAATGATTTGATCGATGCATGGGAGGGGGAAGGGATCCTTTGGGCAAGCTTTATTGAGGTCTTTGAAGTCGACACAAAGGTGCCAGGATTTGTCCTTCTTTGGTACCATCACCAGGTTTGCTAGCCAGTCCGGGTGTTTTATTTCTCTGATGAATCCGGCCTCCAATAACTTGGCTAGTTCCTATCCCATGGCCTGTCTCTTAGGTTTGGGGAAACGCCGAAGAGCTTGCTTGACCGGCTTGAATCCCTTTAGGATATTGAGGCTATGCTCGGCCAGCCTGCGTGGGATTCCTGGCATGTCTGAGGGATGCCAGGCGAATATGTCCCAGTTCACGCGCAGGAACTCTCGTAGTGCGGCGTCCATAGCGGGGTTTAACTGTGCCCCGATGGAGGCTGTTTTTGTAGGGTCCGTTGGGTGGACTTGGAATTTGACTATTTCATGCGCTGGTTTAAAAGAGGTGGACTTGGATCTCTTGTCGAGTATCACGTCGTCATTGTCCACTATGGAGCGTAGCGTGGTTAATTCCTCGGCCGAGAGGGCTTCGGATAATGCCTCGAGGGCCAGTGCGGCTATTTTTTCGGCACGGAGTGCCGGGTCCGGATCGCTGGTGAAAGTGATGATTCCGTTGGGCCCGGGCATTTTGAGTTTCATGTACCCGTAATGGGGTACGGCTTGGAAGATTGTGAATGCCTCCCGTCCTAAAAGGGCGTGATAACCACTTCTGAACGGAGCCACTTGGAATGTAATTTCTTCAGACCTGTAATTATCCGGCGTGCCGAATACCACATCTAGTGTGATTTTCCCAGCACAACGTGCTTCCCGACTGGGGATGATTCCTCTAAAGGTTGTGCTATTTTGCTCAATACGGTTCCAGCCTATTTCCATCTTTTGAAGAGTTTCCTCATAGATGAGGTTTAATCCGCTGCCGCCGTCCATGAGTACTTTGGTGAGTCAAAAGCCGTCCACGATTGGACTGAGGACTAGTGTGGCTGGTGCTCGAGCTGTTTGGAATTTAGGTTCATCACTAGCATTGAAGGTAATAGCCGTGTCACTCCATGGATTTATTGCTGCTACGTGGCAGATTTCGGCCATGCTGCGGAGTGTTCGCTTGCGCCTATTATTTGACGCGAAGGTCTCAGAGACTGTTAACACCGTATTGTTATCCACGGGATGGTGCGCTATGGTATTTGGGATAAGAAGATCCTCACCAATTTTGGCCACCTGCCGAAGTATCCAACATGCTCTAAGGCTGTGCGTTGGTATTGTATCCGCTGTACTATGAATTTTGTAGGGCCCGTTGAGCCATCCTGCCAGTACGGTTCCATGCCCTATAGAGGGTTTTTTCTTTTTGGTAGTTGACCCGGGTCTATTGTGATAATGCACCCTTTTATTTCGGACTGAGTTTGTATTCAGGGCCGGATTATCCCAAAAGTTTGCTTCGGTTTTCCAGGCACTTTCCATCGCACAGTACTTTCGTACTATGGACGCCAAGTCAGCAAAGCGTGTTATCTCACGGCGATTTATGGCGTTAAGGATTCCCTTGTCCGTGCAATTATTGTAGAAAAATAGGATTGCGTCTTCCTCGCGACAGTCCTTAACCTTGTTCATCGCAAGGAGGAATCTGGCCCAATAGTGATGTACTGTTTCCTGGGGCTCTTGCGTAATGTGGGAAAGATTGCTTATGTTTGGGTGGGTGGGTGGAATTGAATCCGAACCCTTACCTGATCTGGAATCCAGGGGCCGAGGAGTTTCCAATTTTGGAAGTTCCGGTTCTGGGGTGTTACCCGATAATCCTGGCCCGCTGCCTGACTCTAAGTTCAGGGATTGGATGTTATCCTCCTGCGAACGGGCGTCCGGCTCGAAGAGCTCGGGAATCCGGACATAGTTGGTCAAGATAGAGGAAAGGTCGCCGCATTGTTCCTCCACCACTGCAATATGATGGGTGACCGGTGGAGAGTTAATCTCCCTTTGATCGGGTTTAAGCCCAATCCGATCATAGTCCGTAGCGACTCCCAAGGCGGCGATGCGATCCAAGAGCTCATTTAAGGAGGCGAGCTCCATTGGATCCATCTGTTCGGCGAGTGCCGATTTGACGTGGAGGCTGTTTTCGATGACCCGAGAAGTCATCCTCGGCACGGCGGCCGAACAGGCGGTCATGATGAAACCGACTAGCCGGAGAGTTTGGCCGACAGCCAAAGCTCCCCCAACAGTAGTACCGTCTTTAAAGACGAGACGAGACGAGACATCCTTCCTTCTGGCAACAGCACAGAGGAACTCTCAATGAAAGCACCAATGTCGGTGTCAAAACCGGCGGATCTCGGGTAGGGGGTCCCAAACTGTGCATCTAAGGCGGATGGTAACAGGAGGCAGGGAACACGATGTTTTACCCAGGTTCGGGCCCTCTTGATGGAGGCAGAGTTGATCTACCATGAGATCGGAGAGGCTAAACCCTAGAAGCTAGCCTATGGTCTGATTGTATGTTGTCCTACGGACTAAAACCCTCCGTTTTATATAGACACTGGAAAGGGCTAGGGTTACACAAGGTCGGTTACAAAGGAGGAGATATACATATCCGTATTCCCTAAGCTTGCCTTCCACGCCAAGTAGAGTCCCATCCGGACACGAGACGAAGTCTTCAGTCTTGTATCTTCATAGTCCATCAGTCCGGCCAAAGGATATAATCCGGCTGTCCGGAGACCCCCTAATACAGGACTCCCTCAGTGCCCCCCACATCATATTATTCATACTACGTTGATTGAAAAAAAGATAAATCACCCACAACAAGATCTTCCCGTTTTTTGTTCCTACAATGTTGTGCCGTGCATGTACCTACTAGTTGTATAGTGGTAGTACTAGGAATATAGTATTAGGAGTACAAACTTGTTACTAGTAGGAGTAGTAATAGTACGGGATGCTCCTACTCTATCAACGAGCCCCGTCTGACACCAAATTTCTTGGCTTCCATGCTACAGCTAGATCTTCCCCTAGTTTCTTTTTTCCAACCTGGCGGCGGGTGGGGTGTCGGTTTGCTCAACGGCAGTCCCACATGAAAGTGAAAATGCTAGGCAACACGCCTTCCCTAAGCCATGTGTCGTGCCGGACGGGCCATGTTGTACTCCCGATTCCCGGGCGTGTGGGGGTGCGACGCGTACGCGGCAGGCCTTTTCCTTTTACCAGCAATGTGCTCGTGCGTTGCGACGGATCCAAAGTAGTAGAATAGTAGTATTTGTTCACAAACTTGAAAGAAATCACTATTGTTTTGATATACTCATAATATATTCCTCCCTCCTTACCTAAATATTTTTCTTTTTTGAGATTTCAAATGGACTATCACATACGGATTATATAGACATATTCTAGTGTGTCTAGCAAGATGCCCGCGCGTTGCACGAAGTTGATGGAAAAGTTAAGAACTACTTATAAATTGATGGATGGAGTACTAGTTACAGTGATGCATATAATTAAGCAAAGGGATCACACATGTCGGTATTGACTGGAATGAGAATGCAACGGCACAATAAGAATTAAGGCCACGATGATGCGATCGCAGTGGTGGTTACAGAAGGCAAGAAGAAAGATGGATCCACGAACGTATGACCTCCTCCTCCTCAACTTAGTGCGCCGGCCACCTACCGACGGCTAAGGAGCAGCGGCTTTTGTGGCGAGGTCGAGGTGCTTCTCAGCAAAGGCATCCAAGGCTTCCAGCCGGTTGAGGAAGGCCAATGTCGTAGCGTCCTCACTGGCCTTGTAGATACCTATGTACACAATTTCCTCGTACATGTGGATGTGTAGGTCGACGAATTCTTGCAGGGCAAGGCGCCTCGCAGCGAGCGCGACCTCCAGGTGGACATGCTTCGTGGCATCGGCGGGCAGTCGCAGGGCCACCAGTGCTTGAAAGAGGTTCCGTCCATGGAGGCCGATTAGGGTGGCAGGCAATGAGGAGCCCGGGTGCGCCGGCTGGAGGAGTACGGCGATGTCGTCTGCGAGCTTCTTGAGGACGATGAACTTGTTGTTGGTGGCAACGATCATCAGGTCCAACTAAGAGTCGTAGTTGGCGTCGAAGGCGGCCATCCACCAGCCGGTCTCCAACACCGTCTGGAGACGATCCTCGGCGCCATGCCGCAGGCCGGTGTCGTGGACCATCTGGCGCAGCTGCTAGCCGCTCACGAGCACCGCCGCCATTGGTCTGGAGTGAGCTCTTTTGCGCTTAGTGTAGGTGCTTAGGCAAATTCTTAGGTGCGTACGATGTGGTAGATGCATTGGAATGGAGGGGCGCCTTTATATGATGGCAATGAGGGAAAACTGCATTGCATTCACATCGTGCAGCCTCTTTTCTCGGACCTCCTCCCATTACTTCCCTCATGCATTAATTGAAGAAGGATGCATTGGCCGTTCAACATATCGGGAACTGCTACTCCCTCCCTCGTCTGCATTAAAGCCATATTGGGAACTGCGCCGCCCACTGTCAAATCGAATACTCCCTCCGTCTAGGTGAGTATTAAGTCATCTTACGAAAACCAAATAGTAAACACATAGGCGTGGATCATTAACTCTCATGTGGTTTCTTATTTTTGACATAAATAGAGGAATCAACCAAGAATAGATGTGGGGCTTGTATGCTTTTAATGACTTGAGACTATCAAACATGACATGCAGTGGTCAGTTCATTGCACAAGAACAAATACAACCCACGTCAGCACACACACATCTTATATAGCATCACTTCCAATGGCTATAAAAGATGAATGCGACCAAATTATATCTCATCTAGATGAGTTCTAGCAAAACTGTATTAATAATACTTAGTACTCCTGCACCATGTATCATATATTAGTATCATGGAGTACTTTATTTATTTATGAGGTATCCAGATGGCACTGCACCGCCAAGAAAAGAGGGTAACATCGAAATTATGGACTACTTTTTTGAGTATGTTGGTAAGGTCCGGTCATAGTCACTTGTTGAAATCCCTAAAAAGACAAATACTCCCTCCGTCCGAAAATACTTTTCATCAAAATGGATAAAAGGAAATGTATCTAGACGTATTTTAGTTTTAGATACATCTCTTTTTATCCATTTTCATCACAAGTATTTTCGGACGGAGGGAGTAGAAAACAGAGTTGGTGATGATGGTGTGCGTGCCATCCTGCAATATAGGCCGTCGGATTTATATCTAACAAATAGGAAAGAAACTATGGCAATTTTGCAAAAATATACCCACACGTCTCTCCATGTTCGCAAATAAGGCCTTCCCTCGTTCAACCTTTTCTCTCACAAGATAAACTACTCATATAAATGCATCTTGATGTTCCGTGCAACGCACGGGCAGCTAGCTTATTTCTTTTTAAATAGTTGCTGCGATAATTGGGTTGAAGTGATATATTTTATGTCTGCCCCGAATGATTTCAGATTCACTAGTAGTAACAAAGAAAAGGTTGCCTTGTTAATTAATAGAAAACAGGGTGAAAACTATCACATGAGGCCGGTAAAAACAAGGCACATTGGGTTCAGTGTCATCGTCACTACATCTGTGCGCGCGCGAGAAGTCTACATATCGAGGGGGCTACCGAGCGAGGCACCGAGACACAATGTTTGAGAGAGAAACCAATTGGCAGATTATGATCAGATCGAGTTGTCACCCTTCTGTTGTCATTGTTGGGGGGGGGGGGAAGACGTATCGAGAGTGTGCGCGGTAGGCACAGAGGCACAACTAGCGAGTGTGTGTGTGTGTTTGCAAGAAGAGTAGATAGATTATTATCAAGATCGATGTGCCACACTACACCTTCGGTGCCGGGTAGTGTGTGTGTGTATGTTTGAGAGAGAAGTCAGTCGATAGATTAGTATCAAGATCGAGGTGTCACCCTACTCCTTCGGTGTTGGGAAGTGTGGGTGTGGGGGGGGGGGGGGCAGTGACACTCACATATCTCTACTCTTATAAAAGCAGAGTTGGTGATGATGGTGTTCCTACCATCCTGCAATATAGGCCATCCAATTTATATCCGACGGACAGGAAGGAAACTATGGCAATTTTGCAAAAAGATACCCACACCCCTCTCCGCATTTGCAAATAAGGCATTCCCTCGTTCATCCTTTTCTCCCACAAGCTAAACTTCTCATACAAATGCATCTTGATGTTCCGTGCAACGCATGGGCATCTTGCTAGTAGGGAGAAGAAGTTTGTGTGACACATATCTAGCTATATTAAGGGATAGGTAGATAGCATATGTGTGAGAGACATTAGTGGATGTGGGTGGGCAAAATTAAAGGGGTGGGCGTGTTAGACATAGAGAGCGTGTGTGTTTCTGTGTGAGAGACTTGTAGGACAGTGTAGAAAGACGAATTTAACCCTGATGGAGGGAGAGAAATAAATGAAGTGCGGGTGTGTGATTCCGATGCCCACAGGGAAATGAGATATGTATGCGTGTGAGAGAGATTGCACAATTCATTCACGTATCACTATCTACCGATCGTGGACGTGCATCGCTCGAACATAAGTCAATATCTACTTCGTATCGTGGCCAAAGGTACAATATCGATTCAATGCTATAAAGATTGGACACTCACATATCACTTTTTTTCTATTTAAATAAGCCTTTTTAGTTGTGCATGCCAAAGTTACAGTGATGTTTCTTCAAACAACCAATGTAGCTATCATGAACATGCACCATTGTTACTCTTGCATTCAAATTCATTAGTCTTGGATGATTTAAGTTTCTATTTTGAAGTAATATATGGATTCAACGGGTACGCAATTTATGAAATGGAGGCTATGAAATCATATGAGGTAACACTTTTAAGTAGCTGACTACAATATCCATTTCATTTTGTGCGCCTCTACACTAACACGTCAATGCATTATGTTTAAAGTAAATAGCCAATGGCACTAAATTATCTATTTACACGAGAAATACATAGGCTGCGTGTTTGATCCCTTTTTTGTGAACGCGCCACTACACTCGTACGATTGGCCGCGCCCGTGTGAACGTCCAAGTTATCGGCGCATCATCCCGAGTTATTGTCTTTTTTCTCGGGTGGACTTCACACCATTTATTAACTGCTGACACGTGCCCCATGTACACAGTCTAGCATGACCTTCCCGCTAGCACAGTCCAAAATTAGTTGAAACTGGATACGAACGATCCCGCGGGCGGCAAAATCTCCCGCCTCCTTCTAAAATTTCCGCCACCTTAGTCTTTAGCATGCGAAATCCCCCTTTTGTCCCTGGTGCACGGAGACCAACAGTTACAATACCGCCCTCATCTATATAATAGGTAGGGGCTACTTTGGTAACTTTCGGTTCCCCGACTACACGGCACCCCCATTTCCTCTCCCCCTCCCGCAAAAACGACTAACTCCACAGCACCAGAGCATCTTACATCACGTCGTCCGTACTTCATCGCCCTTTCTCCCCTCCCCTCTTGAAACCCTAGACTGCTCATCCACCGGCGTACCATAGCCCATTCACTGCCAGTGGCGTCCACCTCGCCGGATCTGCTTCTGCGGCCGCATCTACCCCTCCCACCTTCCCTAGAAACAAGTAGACTGCTCATCCACCATTGTACCACAGCCCATTCATTGCCGGCCTTGTCCACGGCGCCGGATCTGCTTCGCCGGTACTCTCGTCAACCGCCGCGCATCTGCAGCGGCTCATTCGTACTCCCCACCGGAGACGCTTCTTCCACACCCCTCAGAGGTGCCCCACCGACGCCGCCGTCGACGGCCTCTGATCCTCTTCGCCGACACCTTCCTCAATACTACCGGAGCCGCTTCACCGACACCTTCCTCAACCCTACCGGAATAGCTTCGCCTATATCATTCTCAACCCTACCGGGGCCACTTTGCCAACTCACAAGTCCACGGCCTCAGATCCGCTTCCTCGCACCCTCATCCAACCTACCGGAGCAGCTTCTGACGCCCCATCCACGGTCGCAGATCCGCATCGTCGACACCACCCTTAACCCAACCACCGGAGCAGCTTTTGACGCCCCGTCCACGGCCGCAGATCCGCATCGTCGACACCATCCTTAACCCACCACCGGACCAGCTTCACCTACACCCTCGTCCCACGGCCATAGATCCGCTTCGCCCACACCGTAGTCCACCCTACCGGAGCCGCTCCATAAACACCCTACTCGACGGTTCTAGATCTCCTTACCGGACCCCGACAGCCAGCACAGCGTCATCACCCTCGACATTTCTAACCCGATTCCCACAGTCTGGAGAGATGCCAAGCACCCGCCACGGCCTAGGTACTTGTCACCTTTAAAACCGTCCAACATCACCTGCCTGATGTACTTCAAATATACTAACCGGTCGCCGTTACCTCTTATGCAGCTGGCAAAAACTACAAGGACGATGTTTCTTCTGGATCTAATAGCTTGGCCAACTAAGATCCTGGACTGAGGCATTGCTATGATTTTGTAAGTGCGTCTCTCTCTCTTGTATTGTTCTGTGCCTGCTAGCGTGCTTTGCTAGGATTTTCGACCAGTAATCCCTTTGTGCAGACAATGATTTCTACTACGGGCTGCTAAATTAGATATGTAGATGTCATACAAGATACTACCTTGTACCTCCGTTCCTAAATATAAGTCTTTCTAGAGATTCCACTATAGGCTACATACGAAGCAAAATGAGTGAATCTACACTCGAAAATGCATCTATATACATCTGTATGTGGTCCATACTGGAATTTCTGCAAAGACATATATTTAGGAACAGGGGCAGTACATTACACAAAATTGTAGGTGGCATGTAGGAATTCCAGTGCACTACATTAGGCTCCCTTAGAGTGCCTGCTAGTCCAGCATACAGAGTCATGGCTAGTTTATGGTACGCACACAATCGTTAATTGGTGGTTTAAATATGCGCAAGGGAAATGCAATGTAGTATCATGTAGAGATGTCTAAAATTAGCCGTGTCAACTTGCAGATAGGGTTACACAATGAAAAAGTACAAGATGTATGTGGCAATTTCATGGAACATAAAAGGAGAGGCAGCGGTGAGCCTATACAGTGTGCCATGGTACGTCACTCCTCCATTGCAATCATTGTGACATGTTATTTGTAAGCCAGTTCTATTAGCCAAGTTTCTTAGGGACAGTTATTATGAGTTATCCTAAGAAAATAAGCACCTATGAAATATAAGCTCCATGTAATAAGCCAACCAGTTCTTTTCATTGCGTTTTCAGCTTATCTTTGGTATGATCAGTGGAAAGTCTAGATTGCATTATATTTTTTTCATTTTGATGCCCATATGGAAATTAATTTGACTTGCAAACATCACAAATCGAACCCAGTGCACTAATTAATATGATAGGAAAACAAACCATCACTATTTTCTCAAAATCCAAATACAAAGATACCATCTACTTGGCACAATCTACTTTGGTCAATGTTTTCCATAGAGATCCCATTGCCTAATTTAAACGAAGAACGCATGACCCACATTTAAATGAAGAACAATTATTTATTGAAATTCGATGGTCCAAGTGGCTGGTTATTATCATATAGCAGCACCACCTGAAAGCATCATATAGCAGCAGTAGCAGCTCATAGCAACTCATCATACAGCAGCAGCAGTCTGCAATTCATCATATACCAGCAGCAGCTCATAGCAATTCATCATATAGCAGCAGCAGGAGCAGATCATAGCAATTCATCATATAGCAGCAGTAGGAGCAACTCATAGCAATTCATCATATAGCAGCAACAGGAGCAACTTGTAGCAACTCATCATATAGCAGTAGTAGGAGCAGCTTGTAGCAACTCATCATATAGCAGTAGTATCAGCTCATAGCAATTCATCATATAGCAGCAGCAGCTCATAGCAATTCATCATATAGCAGCAGCAGGAGCAGCTCATTGATATGCATCATATAGCAGCAGAAGCAGCTCATAGCAATTCATCGTATAGTGGAAAGGGGAGAGGAGATGCAAGCGGGCAGGGCAATGAATGCTTGCGTGTTTGTTTTTACTTGAGTCAGGTGTGACACGAGAATTAGCAGTTGCATTTTGAGTGTAATATAGGCAAACAACAGAGTCATTTCACTATTCCCCTTCCCTTCAATTTTTAGTGAGGTTCTACCCGAAACACCCCCCTCCCAAGCGAAATTAGTTAAGCCCAAGCCCATAACTCAAAAATGACTTCTTTACATCTTTTATGGCTTATTTTGACAATATGCCCTAAAAAGGCGGAATCGAACTGGCCCTTAACCTGCAATTCAATTGTGCGTGCAATGATGAATCACTCCTGCCTGCTATCTGTACATTTAGGCATCATCATACATGGCATAACCTAATACATGTGCATTCCATTGTAGAATCTGGAATATGCAATGTTTATGTTAGTTCATACGTTTCACATGATGTTTAAATGCCCCTTAAATCTGGTCTGTCAAGTGATGGTCTTTAAGCCTCCTTCTTTGCTTCTTTTCTTGATATGTAAGATTTGCTCACACATCTATTCAATAGCTTGTTTACATCAGCCAACCATACTAGGACTGTTTGCTTTGATTACTTGTTGTTCTTGACATAACACTCCAACAGAGCTTGTCAATGATTTAAACACTAAGTGCTGCTGTAGTGGGACCTTGTCTTACTCATAGGTGACATAAAGGTTTGGTTGTACACTACAGTAGCCTCTCCAAGAGTACCTGGAGATCCAGTTCGAAGGTATGCCTAGTTTTTACATAGTGCAGACATAGTAAATGCTCATTTCATTGTGTGCAAGTGCAAGAGATGCTGCATGTTTCATTATGTGGTGTTGTTTTGTTATAATCTTATTCTTTTGTGTTCACAGACCGGAAAGTATGCATATTTATCTTCCAAGGAGACGAGTAATTAGTTTGTGTCACCTTGCAGAGGGGGTGCAATGAAGATAAGATTGAGGATTTCCAAGTACAAGATGTTTGGAAGGAGCCTTGCAAGAGAAGTAGGAGCTGCGCTGAGCCTCTTCAAGCTGCTAAGGTAAGTCACTGTATGCAACTCAACAATTCAATTCCTTGTTTGTTTCAGGCATAGTTAATTTTCTCTTTTCAATTGCTTTATTTGTCCTGGGTTAATGAGATGCCCAAATAATCATGCCTGATGTTCGGTACTTGTATCACTATTAGTTGACATAATTAAAGTCCTTACCATTTAATTTCTCTGCCGAAGTGTGCCTGAAGCTTTGAAGTCTATTAACCAACTATTATTACATGAGGCTCACAATCTAGTTTATACTACGCTAATGATTGCATAGTTTGCCTGCTGTAGTATGTTTGTATGAAACCCTCTGCTATTCATTATGCTCCCTAAGAGTTTAATTGAGGCACATAATGGCCAACTGCTTGCTTACTTATACGCAATGTGTTGTCTAAATTTGTAAGTTGTCTCTGTTTTCGATTGGGCCCCAACATCATGCTCCTCTAGTGAGCTAAGAGGGATTTCTATATGCAGGCTGCACAGACTATCTTTTTTATAATTTTTAAAATATCACATGCTTATGCTTCATGACGTGTAACATTTTTTTTGAAAGTGATGTGTAACATTATTGTTAGTCCTGTTTTGCCATGTAGTACAAAATAGTGTCTTGTTTGCTTCACTGTTGTAACTATATTTTTGCCCTAGTCATGTGTACTTACGGAAACATTTCAGGATGAAGTGACATCAACACAAAGATCTGTGAGCAGTGCGGCATGGCCGTTACCAAATGATTATGGATTGGAATTGGAATGTGCTGATGTTCTCGAGCATCAACTAGAGGTGGCAAGACAATGTGTACATGATTGTCAACGTATAATCAACAAGTTGAGACTGGAATGCAGGTATTAGATGCAGGAGTCAAAAAAATGAAACAAGACACTGAGGTAACCATGATGGAATTGGAGATTTTGCAGATTGAAATTTGTGCTATCTGAATCCGGCCAATCCTATTTTCTGAAGAGATTATAGTTCAAATAGAGTTAAGTTGATGCGCGTCCATGATGTATGAGCCGTATTTGCCCAGTGTATGTAATTTGCTGTTTGTGTATGCTTTATTATCACTTGTGCCGAACCATAATGCCCAGTGGGTATAATCGGCTGTAATTTCTTTATTGTATAGTGTAGGATTATTCTTCCTTTCTATGCGTTGATCTCTTTGTTGTAATAGTGTGGGCTTTTTAGAGGTGATAGTATTGAGTAGGATAATTCTTTCAATATGCTATATCGTTCAAACGGGGGCCAATTCGCCCGACCATGGCCCTTCACGGGCTGTCGGATCCATGGGCCTTCTACGTCTCGTAGGATCTATGGGCCTTCTACGTCTCGTAGGATCCATGGGCCTTCTACGTCTCGTAGGATCCATGGACCTTCTACGTCTCGTAGGATCCATGGGCCTTGTACGTCTCGTAGGATCCATGGGCCGCCGGCTCATTTATGGGTCTTGTACGGTCCTTTAATGGGCCGTAGATGGGCCTTTAATTTAAATCGTATGTTTTATGGCCTGACCATAACGGGCCGTTAATAGGCCGTATTTGGTGATGCTATGAAAATGGCCCAACAGACTAACGGACCGCAAATGGGCCGACTGTAACGACGGGCTGAATTTGGCCCAGAAACAGAAAATGACAGTAACGGGCCGTAAGTAACCAAATGCTGCAAATGACCCCAAGAATAAATGGGCCCTCAGAAGGCCGAAAGTTAACTAGGGCTGGAAACGGCCCAATGGAAAAACGGGCCATTAATGGGTATAAAGTGATACAGTATTCATTATGGGCCAGTTTCACCACGGGCCGTTAATGGGTGTAAAGTAATACACTGTTCATTACGGGCCGCTAATGGGCCAAGAGTTACAAAGGGCCTCATATGGGCGGAAAGACGTCATGGGCTATACATGGGCCAGAAGTGAAAACGGGCTGGAATCATATTGGACGGCGCAAATGACGCTACTGGGACTAATTCGGATAGGGCGTAACGGGCCTTGGGTTAGCGGGATGTAAATGGGCTATATGCAAACAGGCCGTTAACAGGCTTTCCATGGGCCGGCCCGCCAGCTTTTGACCAAGTCAAATGGGCCGGCCTTTTCACAGGAATGGGTCACTGTTGAGTCGTGCCACATGTCGACGTATCATAGGCGCCTTCTGTCCAGTGAGTGGATGACATCTGTCCCAACAATGAGTCGACACGTGTTTCCTCTAGCCAATGATGATTTTACACGTGGAAAATCCCCATTGGTCAGGGCTGTTAACGGGTTATCGGATCCAAAACCCGACCCGATAGCTTAACGACATTCTGTTATGGTGGATGCCACGTGTCGGTCACCCTTGACGAAAGCACTTCTGTGACGCGCGATTTATTGTCATGGAAGTGGACACTTCCGTGATGATAATTTTGGTAATGTCATGGAACACTTCTACGACAGCACAGGTATGATATCTTGATTCGGTCATAAATTTTTCATGGATGTACATGCATGACAAAAAAAGCGACCTAATGTGACAAACACGTATCAACACGGAAGTGTATTTTTTTGTAGTGACAGTGAGGGAGTCCTGGATTAGGGGGTGTTTGGGTAGCCAGACTATACCTTCAGCCGAACTCCAGGACTATGAAGATACAAGATTGAAGACTCCGTCCCGTGTCCGGATGGGACTTTCCTTGGCGTGGAAGGCAAGATTGGCGATGCGGATATTCAAGATCTCCTACCATTGTAACCAACTTTGTGTAACCCTAACCCTCTCCAGTGTCTATATAAACCGGAGGGTTTTAGTCCGTAGGACAACTTCATCATACAACAATCATACCATAGGCTTGCTTTTAGGGTTTAGCCTCCTTGATCTCGTGGTAGATCTACTCTTGTACTACCCATATCATCAATATTAATCAAGCAGGACGTAGGGTTTTACCTCCATCAAGAGGGCCCGAACCTGGGTAAAACATTGTGTCCCTTGTCTCTTGTTACCATCCGGCCTAGACGCACAATTCGGGACCCCCTACCCGAGATCCGCCGGTTTTGACACCGACATTCGTGCTTTCATTGAGAGTTCCTTTGTGTCGTTGCTTTCAGGCCCAATGGCTCCTTCGATCATCAACAACGATGCAGTCCAGGGTGAGACTTTTCTCCCCGGACAGATCTTCGTCTTCGGCGGCTTCGCACTACAGGCCAACTCGCTTGGCCACCTTGAGCAGATCGAAAGCTACGCCCCTGGCCATCAGGTCAGGTTTAGAAGCCTAAACTACAGGGCTGACATCCGCGGGGACTTGATCTTCGACGGATTCGAGCCACAGCCAAGCGCGCCGCACTGTCTCGATGGGCATGATATAGCTCTGCCGCCGAGCAGCGTTTTGTAGGCCGCACACGCACCGGTTCCGACCATTGATTCGGAGCCTACTGCACCAATCGAGGATCAGCGGTTAGACGCTGCCTCAGGGGCTGCGATCTCAGAGGCGATCGAGCCGAACTCCAGCCCCGCACTCCGCATGGCCCGTGACTCCTAAGAGCCGGATTCCTCTCCGAACTCCGTGCCCCCCGCGCCCCTGCCGATCGAATCCGATTGGGCGCCGATAATGGAGTTCACCGGCGCGGACATCTTTCAGCACTCGCCCTTCGGCGACATCCTGAATTCTCTAAAGTCTCTCTCTTTATCAGGAGAGCCCTGGCCGGACTACGGTCAGCAAGGTTGGGATACGGACGATGAAGAAATTCAAAACCCAGCCACCACCCACCTTGTAGCCACTGTCGATGACTTAACCGACATGCTCGACTTCGACTCCGAAGACATCGACGGTATGGACGACGATGCAGGAGACAACCAAGAACCAACGCCTATAGGGCATTGGACAGCCACCTCATCTCACGATGTGTACATGGTGGATACCCCTAAAGGAAGCAACAACGAGGAAAATGGGGAGGGGGATCGATCTCTCGAAAAACAATCAAAGCGTTGGCGTAAACGCCGACCTAAGCCATAGAGCAGGATGAGCCGGTAGACGTCGAGCATGACTCAGAGCAACCGTCCCAACAAGACAACTCGGATAGAGAAACCGAACATTCCTCCCCCGGCGAAAATGGCATTCCGGACGACCCTACGCCGGACAAGCCCACGAAGCAGAAGAACCTCCACAAACGGCTCGTTGCAACCGCATGCAGCCTGAAAAAGCAGAAGCGGAAGCTAAAGACTGCAGAATAGGCACTCGGGATCAGATGGAGTAAAGTAATCAATACCGCAGACAAATACGGCGGCAGTCGCCGCATTAAAAGCTATCCGAGGAGAAAACTACTGCCTGAATTCGACGAGGAGGCCTTAGAGCCCTCGCATTCAAAAAGTAAGAAAGCCACACGGTCGGATAGACGACCCCAGGGCCAGCTTAAAGCGGCAAGCAGCGCCGCACTTAAGCCGATATGCGACCCACTTAAGAATCTGCATCATGGCCCAGCCAGGTCCATTTATGGGCCAAGAAAGCAAGATCTCGTAAGCAATGCAATAAAGCCATTATCAGAATACGGCACCCCCAAATACAGGGGTGCCGCACACCCCCTATGTTTCACCGATGAGGTCCTGGATTATGAATTTCCAGCGGGCTTCAAACCCGTAAACATAGAGGCATATGATGGAACAACAGACCCTGGAGTCTGGATCGAGGATTATATCCTCCACATACATATGGCTCGAGGAGATGACCTCCACGCCATAAAATACTTACCCCTCAAGCTTAAAGGGCCAGCCCGGCATTGGCTTAAAAGCCTTCCTGAAAACACAATCGGAAGTTGGGAAGAGCTCGAGGACGCTTTCCGAGCAAAGTTTCAAGGGACCTATGTCCGCCCTCCGGATGCAGACGATCTTAGTCACATAACTCAACAGCCCGGAGAGTCAGCTCGGCAATTCTGGAATAGATTTCTTACTAAAAAGAATCAGATAGTCGACTGTCCGGACGCTGAAGCCTTAGCAGCTTTCAGGCATAATGTCCGAGACGAATGGCTCACCAGACACCTCGGCCAAGAAAAGCCAAGAACAATGACCGCACTAACAAGCATCATGACCTGCTTTTGCGCAGGAGAGGATAGCTGGTTGGCAAGATGCAGCACCAGCGACCCAAGTACATCCGAAACTAGGGATGGAAACGGAAAACCGCAACGCAATAAGGACCGTCGCCGGACTAAGGAAAAAAGTCCGAAGAGCACGGCAGTTAACGCCGGATTCAAAAGCTCACGATAGAATCAAAAAAAGCCGCCCCTCCAAGATAACAAGGACGACCTATCCAACCTAAACAAAATCCTGGATAGGATATGTCAAATACACAGTACTCCCGGAAAGCCTGCTAACCATACCCACAGAGATTGTTGGGTTTTCAAACAATCCGGCAGACTCAACGCCGAACACAAGGGGCTCGATACACCAAGCGAAGACGAGGACGAACCCCACAAGAAGAGTACCGGGAAACAAAAGAATTTCCCACAAGAAGTAAAAACAGTAAACTTACTCCACATAACAAAACGTGCGGCACCCATAAAGGTACGCGCCCCACAGTTTATCCCAAAGGAATCCCGCCACTGGTTGTCAAAACCAATCTTCTTTGATCATCTAGATTATTCTAGAAGTATCAGGAACCCAGGCTGGAATGCCCTGGTACTCGATCCAATAATTGGCGGACTCCAGTTTTCAAATGTCCTTATGGACGGTGGCGGTGGACTCAACCTGATATATCAGGACTCAATCCGCCACATGGGGATCGACCCAAAAAGAATTCGCCACAGCAAAACCTCCTTTCAAGGAGTAACACCAGGTCCGGACACCCATTGCATGGATTTTCTCTGGCTCGAGGTTATCTTCGGCTCTGCCGATAACTTCCGTCACGAAAAGCTGACTTTCCACATCGTCCCATTCTCAAGTCGCTATCAAGCATTGCTGGGACGCGAAGCTTTCGCCCGCTTTAACGCAATACCGCATTATGCATCTCTTACGCTTAAGATGCCCGGTCCACGTGGCATCATCTCCTTAACGGGGAAGCAGTAAGGGCGCCTCCCCCAAGCGGAGGATTGTGCGGCCGCTTTAACAGCCCCACAATACAATGGCTTCACCAGCCAGAACATCGGAATAGGTCATTATGACCACGGACACGGATAGACGAGTCCAGCACAAAAGTATCGTTGATAAAGGCTTAGTGGCCATATACCCCTGCACTAGGGGCTTCACACGTATAAAATAAGAGACAATAAAGCTCAATTTTCCATATTTTACTTTACACTTTGTTTATTTCATATAACTTTTGTTCGGGACACCCCTTTTTCAACTGAGTTGCTCTCTTTTTTACAGATGAACGTCGTGCTGCGCCCGTCCATGATACGGCACAACGGAGACACAGGCGCAAACGTGCAGTAGGGACCCGTTCCAAGGATTCTTTTCAGATTAAGACCCTGCGTAAACCTTTTTTACTGTCTCTTGTTGATACACATCCCCTGGTTCTATGACCAAGGAAGAGGCTGGCGTCTTGGCATGTGGCCACGTCAGAATTCTTACGCGTACCTGGACACTAGGGGCTTATACCTTAGAGCATTACTTAGCCCGCTCTCATAAAGACCGAATCCCTTAGGGAGTGTTCGGCGTCACAAGTTTGGCCTTATATGCATCAGCTCCGAGTCATGATTTTGGTCAAATGTTGGGTTGCCCCGCTCCTGTGTTCGGTCGCCTTACATTCCGCTCTATCGGCTAAGGCAACACCAGGAGAACTACTGCGATTGTGCCCTGGTTCGGCCAGGCGAGCACCTCAGTAGAGAAAGCCGAAAACCGACTATCATGATATGGCGTGAGACTGGTCAACCACTCGATGACTCTCCGGAATCTATAGGATTCCCCCGCATTAACGAAGGGCCGTTTCCCGGCCAGGCACCTACGCGCCCCGAATTCGGGCGAGCGCAGTCGCCTCCAAGGGCTACCTAAATAGTCCCATTGTCAAGCTCCTACGGCTAAGTGAAAGTGTTAAAGAATTATAGTCCGGTTTCCTAGCTCGCTGTGCTATGACCTCCTTTGTAGGACCAAGACGTTGGATTAAGTGTGAAAATGCGCCTTCTGCGAGCACCCCCGCACTATGTGCGTGGGGGCTGAAGCCAACGACTGCCATCTTTCAGATTTTGTATGTATATCTTAAAACGGCCGCACAGGAGGTGTTCCACATACTTGCAGGCACAAGTATAAAAGGCTACTACAATTCATCAAAATATTGCTTCATAATTACATATGCTATCAAAACATGGCATCCTTCGAGCACTGTGTCTCTATTACACGAGCGCCTTCAAGGACTTCCTGAAAATAGTGCTCGGAGGGTACTCGGCTTTGGTCCGAATCTCAGGATGCAACAACGGTGGTCTCCATCTCTGCCCAGTATGTCTTGACACGGGCAAGAGCCATCCATGCGCCCTCTATGCATGCTGACCTCTTCATCGCATCGATACGTGGCACCGCGCCAAGGAATTGCTGCACCAAACCGAAATAACTCTTCGGCTCCGATCTCCCCGGCCACAGATGACCCATGAAATACTTCATGGCGAGTCCGGACAATCTATTCAGTTCGGCCCATTGAGCCAGACGATCGTCCACTGCCAGTGGACGCTCTGGATTGTGGAACTGCGACCAGAAAAGCCTTTCCACCTCGCGATCTTCTTGATCTCGAAAGTGTTCGGTCGCATCAGCAGCACTCGCTGCCAAATCCAGATAGGTGTCCTTCGCACTCCACATCCAGTCCAATGGAGCAAACCTCGGATCGCCAAACTTCCTCCGCAGAATAAAGGGCTTTCTAGCCGCAATCTGTCCGGCCTGACGCAGCTCCTCCTTCGCAGCTCTCATCGCAGAGCGAGCGTCCTTGGCATTAAAAACGGCCTTCTCTAAGTCCGTTTGTCTCGCCCGGTCTTCTTTCTGAAGAGACTTGCAACGGTCAGCAGCGCTTTTTAACTTCACAGCCATCTCGGCCATCTCCTTCTTGCTTCGGCAGTGAGCAGCCTGTTCGGCTCTCAGCTCTTCAAGTGCCTTCTCGGCAGCCGCATCACTTGTCCTGGCTTGTTCCTTAGCTCGGGCAACTTCCGCCCGGAGACTCTCCACGATGGCCGCACCATCTGCATCAAGCACACACATTGTAAGATACTGGCACAAAAGCTCCTCTTACCAGATGCCACCCGAGGAATTGCATACCTTGAGCATCATCAAGTCGCTTGTTGACGAGCGCGATGTCGGCATATGCCACGTCAAGTTGCCGCTTTAGTTTGGCAAAATCATCAGTTCGGCTTGATTCCGGACACTTCGCCACCTATATACAAAGGCAAAAATTAGACCTGGGATTATGATCCTCTGCGCACCGTCAATTTTGACAACGCACAGAGTCTCAGGGTCTACTATCTACATAGGGCGCATCTTGTTTATGCGCAACTGACAGAGAAGTACATTATCAAACGTACCTCAAAACCCGTCAGCAAACTTCTGACGGCCTCGTGCAATCCGCTTTCCGCGGACGAAATCCTTCCAATCACCGTACCCATCAATGCACGGTGCTCTTCTGAGATAGAAGCTCGCCCCAGCAGAATCATCAGCTCCTCCGACCGCGCACCAGACGGTGCCGGACTCGTCCTATGACCTCCATCGAAGGCAGGACGTGGAGAACCTTAGGGGGCCATATGGCTACCTTCCACCCCTGCCGGATTCGGAGAAACCCTCCACGACGACACCTCAGGGTCGCCCGCCTCGCTAGGCGGTACGGCAGGGGGAGGCGTTCCACTCTCCATCATCTCCGGAAGAAGATCCCCTGAAGACGAGCTCTGCTGAGAAGGGCTGAGGTCCGAGATACAAGGTAAAATTTCGGTTAAACTTCTTAGATAAAAAGTAAGGATTTCTCTCATCCCTCTAAAGGAAAATCTTTCTCTACTTACGTCTCACTGGAGGGCTGATCCCTTCGGGGGCGTAGTTCGGCCGACGATCTCCCCGGCGCCGGACCCTCTGACGAGGACTTCTTCCCCCGCTTTGAGGCCATGGTCTCCGGGTCGTCAGAGGCGGCCCTCTTCTTCCCCCTAGGAGAGGAATTGTCGGTTCCTCCCTTCGAAGCAGCCTCCCTCGAGGAGGCCATAGTTTCCTTGTCCTCCCCCTCACTTCCCTCCAAAGGCACGATCTTCAACATCCTGACTAGCACGGGATCCGGCCTGGTCTCAGGAAGGGGAGCCGGACACCGGATCAGCTTCGCCTTCGCTACCCACTCCTGTTTAAAAGGACAGCTCTTTTAGGCGCGAGTTTATGACAATTTTACGGATAGCGAGTCCAGGCACAAGGTTACTTACTTGAGCATCCGGGCGATTGCAGCATAAACCTGTATCCTCGGTCAAATCCGGACACATTGCTTCTGATCCGAAGAACATTTTATACATCTCCACGGGCGTTGCGCCCATAAAATGCTGGAGAGCTCGTGGTCCCTCCAGATTAAACTCCCACAGATGAAGGGATCGACGTTTGCCGGGCAATGTTCGGCGGATCAGCATGACCTGCATCACCTTGACCAGGTTGAGTTCTCCTTCTAAGAGATCCCTAATGCGGCCCTGCAACATGGGCACGCCTTTGGATAACCCCCAATCTAATCCTTTGTTGACCCATGACGCTAGCCGTGGTGGGGGATGCGAGCGAAAGGCAGGAGGCGCCACCCACTTGGCGCTCCTGGGAGCGGTGATATAGAACCACTCTCGTTGCCACAAGCCGAGCTCCTCTCGAAAGGAGCCCTAGGTCCATGGAGCATCGGCATTCTTACTTATGACAGCACCTCCGCACTCTGCGTGCCGTCCCTCGATCATCTTCGGCTCCACTCCAAAAGTCTTGAGCCATAATCCGAAGTGAGGAGTAACACGGAGGAACGCTTCGCACACAACGATGAATGAGGAAATGTGGAGGATGGACTCCGGAGCTAGATCATGAAATTCCAGCCCATAATAGAACATCAGCCCCCTCACGAAGGGATCCATCGGGAAGCCTAAACCCCGAAGGAAGTGAGACATGAACACTACGCTTTCACCAGGCTGGGGACTGGGAATAGCCTGCCTTTGAGTAGGCAACCTATGTGAAATTTCGGCGGTCAAAAACTTAGTCTCTCTCAACCTTAGCACGTCCTCCTCCGTGATGGAGGAGGGCCTCCATCGGCCTTGAAGGTCGGAACCGGACATTGTCGAAGGTCCGAAGCGCCTGGAATCTGGAGCCTAGGGTGTTGGAACTCGAGGCGACAGGCGAACTTGTTTTGAGATTGGAGAAAAGGAGTAAGGCCTTGGTCTCTTTATAAGAGGTTGAATACCAGGAGCCCTCCCCGTAACCGTTTGGGACTCGCCTTTAATCGAGAAAACATGCTAACGGGCACGATTGGGTTACCCACATCCGTATTGATGAGAATCCCGTAAATAAAGGGGACACGATCTCTGCTTTGACAAGACGTGCCAAGGAAACCGCCTCGCAAAACACGCTAAGGTGGAAAAGTGAAAACGATTCAAATGAAGGCTTGGCCGTAGTGTGATGTCACGCTACGGAATACGTCAGCAGATTAGATTTGTGTTAATATTATTCTCTCTATGGCAATACGTGGAAGCTTATTTTGCAGAGCCAGACACTACTCTTGGTGTTTACAAACTTTTATGAAGAATTTGGAGGAGGAACCTGCCTTGCAATGCCGAAGACAATCTACGCGCCGAACTCGTCGTCATTGAAGCCTGGTTCAAGGGCTACTGAGGGAGTCCTGGATTAGGGGGTGTTCGGGTAGCCGGACTATACCTTCAGCCGAACTCCAGGACTATGAAGATACAAGATTGAAGACTCCGTCCTGTGTCCAGATGGGACTTTCCTTGGCATGGAAGGCAAGCTTGGCAATGCGGATATTCAAGATCTCCTACCATTGCAACCGACTTTGTGTAACCCTAACCCTCTCCGGGGTCTATATAAACCAGAGGGTTTTAGTCCGTAGGACAACTTCATCATACAACAATCATACCATAGGCTAGCTTTTAGGGTTTAGCCTCCTTGATCTCATGGTAGATCTACTCTTGTACTACCCATATCATCAATATTAATCATGTAGGACGTAGGGTTTTACCTCCATCAAGAGGGCCCGAACCTGGGTAAAACATTGTGTCCCTTGTCTCTTGTTACCATCCGGCCTAGACGCACAGTTCGAGACCCCCTACCCGAGATCCACCGGTTTTGACACCGACAGACAGCCAGCCCATCGTCATCACCCTCGACGTTTCTAACCTGATTCCCACCGTCTGGAGAGATGCCAAGCACCCGCCACGGCCTAGGTACTTGTCACCTTTAAACCCGTCCAGCATCACCTGCCCGATGTACTTCAAATATACTAACCGGTCGCTGTTACCTGTTATGCAGCTGGCAAAAACTACAAGGATGATGTTTCTTCTGGATCTAACAGCTTGGCCAACCAAGATCCTGGACTGAGGCATTGCTATGATTTTGTAAGCGTGTCTCTCTCTCTCTTGTATTTTTCTGTGCCTGCCAGCGTGCATTGCTAGGATTTTTGACCAGTAATCCCTATGTGTAGACAATGATTTCTACTACTGGCTGCTAAATTAGATATGTAGATGTCATACATTATACTACCTTGTACCTCCATTCCTAAATATAAGTCTTTTTAGAGATTCCACTATAGGCTACATACGGAGCAAAATGAGTGAATCCACACTCGAAAATGCATCTATATACATCTTTATGTGGTCCATACTAGAATCTCTACAAAGACATATATTTAGGAACAGGGGCAGTACATTACACAAAATCGTAGGTGGCATGTAGGAATTCCAGTGCACTACATTAGGCTCCCTTCGAGTGCCTGCTAGTCCAGCATACAGAGTCATGGCTAGTTTATGGTACGCAGACAATCATTAATTGGTGGTTTAAATATGCGCAAGGGATATGCAATGTTGTATCATGTAGAGATGTCTGAAATTAGCCGTGTCAACTTGCAGATAGGGTTACACAATGAAAAAGTACAAGATGTATGTGGCAATTTCATGGAACATCGCAAAAAAGGAGAGGCAGCGGTGAGCCTATACAGTGTGCTATGGTACATCACTCCTCCATTGCAATCATCGTGACATGTTATTTGTATGCCAGTTCTATTAGCCAAGTTTCTTAGGGACAGTTATTACGAGTTATCCTAAGAAAATAAGCACCAGTGAATATAAGCTCCATGTAATAAGCCAACCAGTTCTTTTCATTGTGTTTTCAGCTTATCTTTGGTATGATCAGTGGAAAGTCTAGATTGCATTATATTTTTTCATTTTGCTACCCATATGGAAATTAATTTGACATGCAAACATCAAAAATTGAACCCAGTGCACTAATTAATAAGATAGGAAAACAGACCATCACTATTTGCTCAAAATGCAAATACAAAGATACCATCTACTTGGCACAATCTACTTTGGTCAATGTTTTCCATAGAGATCCCATTGCCTAATTTAAACGAAGAACGGATGACCCACATTTAAATGAAGAACAATTATTTATTGAAATTCGATGGTCCAACTGGCTGGTTATTATCGTATAGCAGCACCACCTGAAAGCATCATATAGTAGCACCAGCAACTCATAGCAACTCATCATACAGTAGCACCAGTCTACAATTCATCGTATACCAGCAGCAGCTCATAGCAATTCATCATATAGCAGCAGCAGCAACTCATAGTAATTCATCATATAGCAGCAGGAGAAACTCATAGAAATTCATCATATAGCAGCAGCAGGAGCAGCTTGTAGCAACTCATCATATAGCAGCACCAGCAGCTCATAGCAACTCATCGTATGGCAGCAGCAGCTCATAGTAATTCATCGTATAACAGCAGCAGGAGCAGCTCATAGCAATACATCATATAGCAGCATCAGAAGCATCTCATAGCAATTCATCGTATAGTGGATTAGAATGGAAATTTGGTAAAAAAATCAGAGGAGATCCTCACCTTGTTGGATGAGCTCATACTTTAACAGCACCTCAAGGCCATGGCCTGGGAGGAGGGGAGGGGGAATAAGGTGCCTTCTGCCGCAGTGTGGCATCAGCCATAGTTGTGCAGCGCCCGCCGGAGTAGTGCGTTGGACGAACCACAGTGGAGCAGCTACTGGAGACCATGAGAATGAGGGGCGACGCCAGAGGGAGGAGCAGCTAGGGAGATTTGCCCCTACCCGCCGGCCATGTTGCCTAGCTGGACATAGCATCGTCGAGGACCAGGCCAGATGGGACCAGTGGCGACGGCTCGCTGGAGGAACCCTAGTGCTGCAGGCAGGGGAACGAGGTAGGGGGAAAGGGGAGAGGAGATGCAAGCGGGCAGTGCAATGAATGCTTGCGTGTTTGTTTTTACTTGAGGGTCAGGTGTGACACGGGCGTCAGCAGTTGCATTTTCAGTGTAATGTAGGCAGATAATAGAGTCATTTCACTATTCCTCTTCCCTTCAATTTTTAGTGAGGTTCTACCCGAAACACACCCCTCCAAAGAGAAATTAGTTAAGCCCAAGACCATAACTCAAAAATGACTTCTTTACATCTTTTATGGCTTATTTTGACAATATGGCCTGAAAAGGCAGAATCGAACTGGCCCTTAACCTGCAATTCAATTGTGCGTGCAATGATGAATCACTCCTGCCTACTATCTGTACATTTAGGCCTCATCATACAAGGCATAACCTAATACATGTGCATTCCATTGTAGAATCTGGAATATGCAATGTTTATGTTAGTTCATACGTTGCACATGATGTTTAAATGCCCCTTGTCAGTGTCAAAACCGGCGGATCTCGGGTAGGGGGTCCCGAACTGTGCGTCTAGGCGGATGGTAACAGGAGACGAGGGACACGATGTTTTTACCCAGGTTCGGGCCCTCTCGATGGAGGTAAAACCCTATGTCCTACTTGATTAATATTGATAATATGGGTAGTACAAGAGTAGATCTACCACGAGATCAAGGAGGCTAAATCCTAGAAGCTAGCCTATGGTATGATTGTATGTTCGTCCTACGGACTAAAACCCTCCGGTTTATATAGACACCGGAGAGGGCTAGGGTTACCCAGAGTCGGTTACAATGGTAGGAGATCTACATATCCGTATCGCCAAGCTTGCCTTCCACGCCAAGGAAAGTCCCTTCCAGACACGGGACGAAGTCTTCAATCTTGTATCTTCATAGTCCAGGAGTCCGGCCAAAGGTATAGTCTGGCTATCCGGACACCCCCTAATCCAGGACTCCCTCAGTAGCCCCTGAACCAGGCTTCAATGACGACGAGTCCGGCGCGCAGATTGTCTTTGGCATTGCAAGGCGGGTTCCTCCTCCAAGTACTTCATAGAATATTTTGAACACAAAGGTAGTGTCCGGCTCTGCAAAATAAGTTTCCACATATCGCCATAGAGAGAATAATATTTACACAAATCTAATCTGCTGACGTATTCCATAGCGTGACATCACACCATAGCCAAGTCTTTATTCGAATCGTTTTACTGTTCCACCTCAACACGTTTAGCGAGGCGGTTTCCTTGGCACGTCTTGTCAAAGCAGAGATCGTGTCCCCTTATCTCAGGATTCTCATCAATACGGGCGTGGGTAACCCAACCGCGCCATTGATTACGGCGCTTGGGAGATAAGCGAGTTTCACCAGGCTAGTGGGGACGCATAGTCGCGTCCGCCAATATAAGGGGATAAGGATCCACCTTTTCATCCATGCCTTCTTCCTCCTTTGCCTATCCATTTCCGCGCACTCGAGCTCCAGCACCCAAGTCCGCACACCCCACCTCAAGCTTCTCCTGCCATGTCCGGAGCAGGAGGCAAGTGGATGGTCTCCTTCGTCACGGAGGGACACATCAAAAAACTGAGGAAGGCCGGATACTTGTCTAACGACATTGCGCACCGGCTTCCTGAAGAGGGGCAGCTCATCCCCACCCTTAGGCCCCATGAGAGGGTGGTGTTCCTCCCCCATTTCCTCCGCGGACTGGGCTTCCCTCTCCACCCATTTGTCCGGGGGCTCATGTTCTACTATGGCCTGGATTTCCACGATCTAGCCCCGAACTTTGTCCTCAACATCTTGGCGTTTATCGTCATGTGCGAGGCTTTCTTCCGCATCCCCCCCCATTTCGGCCTATGGCTCAAGACTTTCAATGTCAAGCCGAAGGTGGTGCACGGCACCCAGGCGGAGTGCAGAAGCGCCATGGTGGGCAAGATGCCCAACGTCCTATGGCTCGAGGGCTCCTTCGTGGAGTCCCTAAAGGGGTGGCAGTCGGGGTGGTTTTACATCACCGAGCCGCGTGACCCTGAATGGGTCGCAGCCCCCGAGTTCCGATCCGGACCCCCTACGCGGCTCGCCTCCTGGAAAGAGACGGGCCTGTCGTGGGGTAAAAAAGGAGAGCTGACCGGACTCCAAACATGCGTCCAAACCCTAGTGGACAAGAAGCTCAAACTTTTCAACATAGTCCAGGTTATGCTCATCCGCCGGATCCTCCCATGTCAACAACGGGCTTTCAACCTATGGGAGTTCGACCCGGCGCGGCATCGAACTCTTAGCAGGCTCTTCGACACGACGTACGAAGATGCCTGGAAGGTGCTTTTCAAGGGCGCCGACGCCCCCGCATCTGCTACCGAGGATCGCGGATTCAGCACGCAGCATGACGCTCATGCGGTAAGCTATTTTTACCTTTTACAGAGTATTAGTTTTTCATAGTTTGACTCCATGCGGGATCTAAGCTCCCTTACCTTTGATAGGATAGGCAGGAGACGTCCGGACAGATCAACTGTCCAGCTCCTTTGCCCGAAGGCCCAGCGGATGCTCGCTTGGCGAAGCTGCTGGTTCCGGCACCCTATGTGGTGCCGGAGAAGAAGGCCAAGAAGAAGGCCACGGGGACTCGAAAGAGTGCTCGGGGCCAGGAGGTGTCGGATTCATCATCCGACGACTCCAAGGCGCACTCCTCCCATGAAGACGAGGAGGAGGAAGAAGAGACCTCTCCCCCTCCAGCGGGGGTAGGGAAGAAAAGGAAGGCCGCCCCAACTGGGGAGGCTGAAGGTTCCAAGAAGGGGAAGACCCCTCCTCCGGACTACTCCACCAACGCCGACAATGGCGAAGAGGAGTGGCCGCACAGGGCCAAGCCCCTAGCTAGATCGTAAGTATCCAGATACCAGAGTGATTCATAGTATTCCCCCATTGCACAGCTTTTCCTTACGTAGAACACGTTTATGCAGTCCACCCAAAGACCGGCTCGACGTGTCATCGAGCGGTTCCCTGGATTCGTTGGACGTGAATTCGCTTCCGACGGCTACCTCTCCCCATCCTACAGACGAAGCCGCGGTGGCGTCCCAACAGGTTCCAAGCCAGGAGGAGGTGGTCCTGGAGGCGCCGCAAGGCGACCTCCCGGACTCCAGGCGTAAAGGGGATAGAACCCCCAAGGGCTCCAAATCCGGCCTTGAGCCGGACACCGCGCCGGAACCTTCAACGGTTTCGGACTCCGGTAGGCAGCCTCCTTCCAAGAGTAGTAAGCCTACCGAGCCGGTGACCTCCGTCCAACCGGAGGCACCAAACAATTTGCTGGAGATGCTTAACGGCGCCTCCATCGAGTGCGGTGATCCAGAAGGTTCAGTCCGCCAAGAGCGGACTGACAGAAGCCTGTGCCAGCCTTCTAATAGGCTTTGAGGTAAGTAAAGAATATGTAAAAATATTACCGCAGAGACAATAGCCCCTGATGCTCTGTTCGGCGTTCGGAACGAAAAGCCGAATAGAGGATCTAATAACATTCGCAGGAGTCTAACATAATCAAGTCAATATGCGTATGCAGGCTTCGCTGCTGGCCTCCGCCGCACTGACTGCGGAGGTGGATATGCTGAAGCAAAACCTCGCGCGGTCCAAGAACGAGCTCGGCCATGCCAAGAGGCAACTCGAGGAGAAGGAATGTAAGTAATACCTTGCGCAAGTATATAGAGAAGATGTGATTGCAAAAAATGACAGGATCAACATGCTATTATAGGGGCCACGACCGAGGTGGCAACCCTTAAGAAAGCGCTATCCGAGGCCGAAAAAAGAGCGGCCGCGGAGCGCACAGAGAGAGGGAAGTAGGAGGCGCGGGTGGAGGAGGTGCAGAAAGAGCTCCAGGCTCTCGTGAAGAAACACGAGAGTTTGGAGCTTGACTTGAAGACGCAAGCGTCCGAGCTTGGGCAGCCCTCGAAAGCGCGAAGTCTGCCAAGGCCGAAGCCCAGAAAGCCCTCCAAGAAATTGGAGATTTGAAGAAGATAGCGGCAGGTTAGGCATTCATTATGCAAAGCAAGCACGTGAAAGTGAATTACTTGTTACTTACCCGAGTCCGGAGCTCTCCAGGAGCATTCGCAGATTTGCCCCGTAGTGTGTCTGATGCCGCCGCCTACTACCGAGCCGAGGAGGGGAGCTCGACGGAGAAGGTGTTCTGGTCTCAGTATGCTGAGGTCGGACACCTGGTGCCTCTGAGCGACCAGCTGAAGCAAATGGTCGAGCTCCACAAGGTGGCCGAACAGGCCATAAAGGGCCTCATAGTTCGGCTTTGGCCTGGAGAGGCTCTGCCTGGGAGCTACCTCGGGCTGGTGAGGCGGCTGGTGGATGCCTGTCCACGGCTTGAAGTAATCAAGCGCTCCGTCTTCATCGAAGGTGCCCGTAGGGCGCTTGCCTGTGCTAAAGTGCACTAGGGCAAGATGGATGCGGAGAAGCTGGTGAAGGACGGGCCGCCGCCGGGCAAGGAGCATCGCGTCCCGGAAGCGTATTATGAGGGCGTCCTGAAGGGTGCCCGCCTTATAGCGGATGAATGCTCCAAAGATGTAATTTTTGAGTAAACTCGCAGTTGTGATCCTGTACGCTGAAAACTTGTTCATATGCACTAAGCAACGCTTTTGAATTTAAAATATTACCTTCTGTGTGGCCGTTTATCAAATTTGAGAGACGGCGAGTCGTCGGCTTTTGCCCCCATGCCGCGAGTGCTGGGGTGTTCGGGATAAACATGAGTGCTCCTTTTCCCATTCTTGGGTCCTTCGAGGGAGGCGCTCAACACAACGAACAGAGCAATCGGACTATAATTCTTGAACACTGTTACTTAGCCATAGAATTCTATAATTTTAAATTTCGGCGAAGCCCCTAGTGTTCGGAAGACCGAGTTCGGGGCGCTATCCACGCCTAGGCCGGACAAAGCCGACTCCTCGCTCTAAGCGGCATAAGTCTTTAGGGACTCAAAAACCTCTCGAACAGCGACCAGCTCTCGCCTCATCATGACGGTCAGTTTTAGCTTTCTCTACTGAGGTGCTTAGCCCAGCTCAACTGGGGCACAATCGTGGTAGTTCTCCTAGTGCTACCCTAGCCGATATAACGGAACGTAAGGTACCAAAACATAGGAGCCGGGCAAACCCAACTATTGACCCAAGACATGATTCGGAGCCGATGCATATAATGCTATAAGTTCGGGGTGCCGCACTTGTGAAAGTGTTCGGACTTCTCACACCGTATTGTGGGGTACTTAAGCCCCTGACGTATTGGCCGTACCAAAGTGTACGGGTGCAACATGTCATTAATGAACATATATTCGTAAAAAAGAGTAATGCAATAATAGACGGAAGCTATGCATTGTTTATTTAAAAAAGCTGCGATCAAAGCAGAATGATACAAATACTGCAATAAGCAAAAGATGGGACTATTTAACATGTCCTTTCCAGGGGCAAGCTGTGGAATGTTATGTGAAACAGGTATACTGCTCGTTATAGAGAGCACCTTAGAGTTCCATAGTGCGGCGTAGTTTTCTTCTTCCCTGGTTGTATCGTTTGTGCGGCAATTGTATTGCCGGACAAGCCTTCCGAAGAATGGAGTCCTGAAAATAAGAGAAAATGAAGAAATCGGCAGCCCCTAGTGCGGTTTAAGCCACGTTTCGGGCGTGCCGTGATGGCGCCCCTCCCCCTGTGCCCATGGTATTTCCAGAGCATAGTTATGCACGCACGGCACTGGTTTCGCAAGTTCGCGAGGGCTGGGGTTGGGGCCGCATTGCTACGCTTGCTCTGAACGTGCCAGGCGGTCTTGTTGTAGGTTACTCCGGGCGCGCTTGACGGTGTACAGACGTTTAATGGCCGGACTGGAGAGTTGCCTTGAGAGGCTGCTTTGTACTTCCGCTACGATAGCCGCCGTATGCTCCTCCGTTCAGAGAGAGCGTACGGTGTTTCCATTGACCGTGATGAGGCCTCGAGGGCCTGGCATCTTGAGCTTGAGGTATGCATAGTGCGGCACCGCATTGAACTTGGCAAATGCGGTTCGCCCGAGCAGTGCGTGATAACCACTGCGGAACGGGACTATGTCGAAGATTAACTCCTCGCTTCGGAAATTATCCGAAGATCCGAAGACCACTTCAAGTGTAACTGAGCCTGTACAGTTGGCCTCTACACCTGGTATGACGCCTTTAAAAGTCATTTTAGTGGGTTTAATCCTCAAGGGATCGATGCCCATTTTCCGCACTGTATCCTGGTAAAGCAGGTTCAGGCTGCTGCCGCCGTCCATAAGGACTCTAGTGAGGCGAAATCCGTCAATAATTGGGTCTAGAACCAATGCGGCAAATCCGCCATGATGGGTGCTAGTGGGGTGATCCCTTCGATCAAAAGTGATCGGGTAGGAAGACCATGGGTTGAACTTTGGGGCGACTGGCTCCATCGCCTATACGTCCCTTAGCGCACACTTCTGCTCCCTCTTGGGGACGTGGGTTGCGTATATCATGTTCACCGTCCGCACTTGTGGGGCAAAACCTTTCTGTCCACTGTTGTTCGGCGGCCGGGGCTCCTCCTCGTCATCGCTATGCAGCCCCTTGTGTCTGCTTTCGTCATTTAACTTGCTTGCCTGCTTAAACACCCAACAATCCCTGTTGGTGTGATTGGCTGGTTTTTCGGGGGTGCCATGTATCTGGCATGAGCGGTCGAGTATTCAGTCCAAACTGGACGGGCCCGGAGTATTTCTTTTGAATGGCTTTTTCCGCTGACCGGGTGTAGAGCCTCTGAATCCGGCATTAACTGCCGTATCCTCAGCATTGTCGCTGTTAATGCGGTGCTTTTGCTTGTTGCGACGCGACCTGCCACTGCTGTCCTTGGTATCTGAATTACCAGGGCTCTTGGTCATGTTATTGCTGCGAGCTAGCCATCTGTCTTCTCCCGCGCAAAAGCGGGTCATAAGTGTCGTCAGGGCTGCCATAGATTTCGGCTTTTCCTGTCCTAGGTGCCGTGCAAGCCACTCGTCGCGGATGTTATGCTTGAAGGCTGCTAGGGCATCTGCGTCTAGACAGTCGACGATTTGATTTTTCTTGCTTAGGAACCGTGTCCAGAATTGTCTGGCCGACTCCTCTGGCTGCTGAATTATGTGGCTAAGGTCATCGGCGTCTGGTGGTCGCACATAAGTGCCCTGGAAATTGTCGAGGAATGCGGCTTCCAGGTCCTCCCAACCAATTGATTCTGCTGGCAAGCTGTTAAGCCAATGCCGAGCTGGTCCTTTAAGCTTGAGTGGGAGGTATTTGATGGCGTGTAGGTCATCACCGCGGGCCATGTGGATATGAAGGAGATAGTCCTCGATCCATACCGCAGGATCTGTTGTGCCATCATATGATTCGATGTTCACGGGTTTGAAACCCTCAGGGATTTGATGATCCATTACTTCATATGTGAAGCATAGTGGGTGTGTGACGCCTCTGTATTGGGCTATATCACGACGCAGCTCAAACGATCTTTGTCTACTGTGTTCGGCCCGGCGGGATTGACTGTATCCGGAGTGACGATTACCGTCTCGTGCCGTGGGGCACCCACGCGATCCGTAGATCGATCTTGTTTGCCTTGCCTTGTCCTCCAATATATCTCGCAGGTCTGTCGCATTTTCTCGTGCCTTGGTATTTTTTGAGTGGCGCCGGGGTGCGGCTTGAGTGGAGGGACGAGAGGGTTCTCTGTCGCGGCCACGGGGTGGCCGATCGGTCGCATCATACGCTGGTGATGTAGGTTTAGGTGCTTCCTCCTCTAGTCGGGGTAGCAACCTGCGCTTTGGGTAGCTCTTGGAGGGGCGTTCGAGTTCATACTCTTCGGCCGCAAGGACTTCAGTCCATCTGTCGGCTAGAAAATCTTGATCAGCTCTAAGCTGTTGCTATTTTTTCTTGAGGCTGCTCGCCATGGCCATAAGCCTGTGTTTGAAACACTCTTGTTCGACGGGATCCTCCAGCACGACAAATTCGTCATCATCGAGGCTTGCCTCGTCTTCGGAGGGAGGCATATAATTATCGTCCTCGACCTCTCTGTCTGCCGCTCTCTCATGAGGGCTGGCTTCTCCATCCTCCCTGTGCTGAATCTTGTTGGAGGTGGTTGTCTTCGGCACTGTCCGGGGTGTTATTATCTCCCGTGCTGGAATCACTGTTTTTGCTTTGGCGGGATTTAGAGCGCCGCCGCTGACGCCGCCGCTTAGGCTGCTTCTTGGAGGGGTCATCCTCCGCTGTTCCATCGCCATTGCCTTCTTTTGGGGTGTCGACCATGTATATATCATACGATGAGGTGGCTTTCCAGTGCCCTATAGGCGCTGGTTCTTGATCGTCTCCTGCATCGGCGTCCATACCGTCGATGTCTTCGGAGTCGAAGTCAAGCATGTCGGTTAAATCATCGACAGTGGCTAGAAGTGGGTGGTGGGTGGGCTTTGAATTTCTTCATCATCCGCATCCCAACCTCGCTGACCATAGTCCGGCCAGGGCTCTCCTGATAAAGAGAGAGACTTTAGTGAATTCAGAATATCGCCGAAGGGCGAGTGCTGAAAGATGTCCGCGGCGGTGAACTCCGTGATCGGCGCCTAATCGGGTTTGATCGGTAGGGGCGCGGAGGGCTCGGAGTCTGGAGAGGAGTCCGGCTCCTTGGAGTCACGGGCTTTGTAGAGAATCGGGCTGGTGTTCGGCTCGATCGCCGTAGAGATTGCAGCCCCCGAGGCGGTGTCCAACCACCCATCCTCGATTGGCATAGTTGGCTCTGAATTAAGGGTCGGGGCTGATGCGGGTGCGGCCTCCAGGGCACTGTTCGGCGGCAGAGCTAGATCATGCCCATCGTGACAGTGCGGCGCGCTCGGCCGCGGCTCGAATCCGTCGAAGATCAAGTTTCTGCGGAGGTCGGCCACGTAGCTCAAACTTCCAAATCTGACCTGATGGCCAGGGGCGTAGCTTTCGATCTGCTCCAGATGGCCAAGCGAATTGGCCCGCTGTGCAAAGCCGCCAAATACGAAGATCTGTCCGGGGAGAAAAGTCTCACCCTGGATTGCATCGCTATTGATGATCGAAGAAGCCATCGGGCCTAAAAGTGACGACACAGAGGAACCCTCAATGAAAGCACCAATGTCGGTGTCAAAACCGGCGGATCTCGGTAAGGAGTCCCGAAGTGTGCGTCTAGGCGGATGGTAACAGGAGACGAGGGACACGATGTTTTTACCCAGGTTCGGGCCCTCTCGATGGAGCTAAAACCCTACGTCCTGCTTCATTAATATTGATAATATGGGTAGTACAAGAGTAGATCTACCACGAGATCAAGGAGGCTAAACCCTAGAAGCTAGCCTATGGTATGATTGTATGTTCGTCCTACGGACTAAAACCCTCCGGTTTATATAGACACCGGAGAGGGCTAGGGTTACCGAGAGTCGGTTACAATGGTAGGAGATCTACATATCCATATCGCCAAGCTTGCCTTCCACGCCAAGGAAAGTCCCTTCCGGACACGGGACAAAGTCTTCAATCTTGTATGTTCATAGTCCAGGAGTCCGGCCGAAGGTATAGTCCGGCTATCCGAACACCCCCTAATCTAGGACTCCCTCACCCCTTAAATCTGGTCAGTCAAGTGATGTTCTTGAAGCCTCCTTCTTTGCTTCTTTTCTTGATATGTAAGATTTGCTCACACATCTGTTCAATTACTTGTTTGCATCAGCCAGCCATACTAGGATTGTTTATTTGGATTACTTGATGTTCTTGACATAACACTCTAACAGAGCTTGTCAACAATTTAAACACAAAGGGCTGTTGTAGTGGGGCCTTGTCTAACTCATAGGTGACATAAAGGTTTGGCTGTACACTACAGTAGGCTCTCCGAGAGTACCTGGAGATCCAGTTCGAAGGTATGCCTAGTTTTTACATAGTGCTGACATAGTAAATTCTCATTTCATTGTGTGCAAGTGCAAGAGATGCGGCATGTTTCATTATGTGGTGTTGTTTTATTATAATCTCATTCTTTTGTGTTCACAGACTGGAAAGTATGGATATTTATCTTCCAAGGAGACGAGTAACTAGTTTGTGTCACCTTGCAGAGGGGGTGCAATGAAGATAAGATTGAGGATTTCCAAGTACAAGATGTTATGAATGAGCCTTGCAAGAGAAGTAGGAGCTGCGCTGAGCCTCTTCAACCTACTAAGGTAAGTCACTGTATGCAACTCAACAGTTCAATTGCTTGTTTGTTTCAGGCATAGTTAATTTTCTCTTTTCAATTGCTTTATTTGTTATCAGTTAATGAGATGCCCAAATAATCATGCCTGATGTTCGGTACTTGTATCACTATTAGTTGACATAATTAAAGGCCTTACCATTTAATTACTCTGCCGAAGTGTGCCTGAAGCTTTGAAGTCTATTAACCAACTATTATTGCATGAGGCTCACAATCTAGTTTATACTACGCTAATGATTGCATAGTTTTGCCTGCTGTAGTATGTTTGTATGAAACCCTCTGCTGTTCATTATGCCCCCTAAGACTTTAATTGAGGCACAGAATGGCCAACTGCTTGCTTACTTATACGCAATGTGCTGTCTAAATTTGTAACTTGTATGTGTTTTCGATTGGGCCCCAACATCATGCTCCTCTGGTGAGCTAAGAGGGATTTCTATATGCAGGCTGCACAGACTCTCTTTTTTATAATTTTTAAAATATCACCTGCTTATGCTTCATGATGTGTAACATTTATTTTTGAAAGTGACGTGTAACATTATTGTTAGTCCTGTTTTGCCATGTAGTACTCCCTCCGTTCCGAATTACTTGTCGCAGGTATGGATGTATCTAGATGTATTTTAGTTCTAGATACATCCATTTCTGGAACGAGTAATTCGGAACGGAGGGAGTACAAAATAGTGTTTTGTTCGCTTCACTGTTGTAACTATATTTTTGCCCTAGTCATGTGTACTTACAGAAAAAATTTCAGGATGAAGTGACTTCAACACAAAGATCTGCGAGCAGTGCGGCATGGCTGTTACCAAATGATTATGGATTGGAATTGGAATGTGTTGATGTTCTCGAGCATCAACTAGAGGTGGCAAGACAACGTGTACATGATTGTCAACGTATAATCAACAAGCTGAGACTGGACATGCAGGTATTAGATGCAGGAGTCAAAAATGAAACAAGACACTAAGGTAACCATGAATGAATTGGAGATTTTGCAGACTGAAACTTGTGCTATCTGAATCTGGCCAATCCAATTTTCTAAAGAGATTATAGTTCAAATGGAGTTAAGTTGATGCGCCTCCATGATGTATGAGCTGTATTTGCCCAGTGTATGTAATTTGTTGTTTGTGTATGCTTTATTATCACCTGTGGCGAACCATAATGCCCCGTGGGTATAATCGGCTGTAATTTCTTTATTGTATAGTGTAGAATTATTCTACCTTTCTATGCCTTGATCTCTTTGTTGTATAGTGTATGCTTTTTAGAGGTGATAGTATTGAGTAGGATAATTCTTTGAATATGCTATATCGTTCAAACGAGGGCCAACTTGCCCGACCATGGCCCTTCACGGGCCGTCGGATCCATGGGCCTTCTATGTCTCATAGGATCCATGGGCCACCGACTCATTTATGGGTCTTGTACGGGCCTTTAATGGGTCGTAGACGGGCCTTTAATGGAAATCATACGTTTTATGGGCTGACCATGACGGGCCGTTATTAGGCCTTATTTGGTGATGCTAGGAAAATGGCCCAACAGACTAATGGTCCACAAACGGGCTGACTGTAACGACGGGCTGAATTTGGCCCACAAGCAGAAAATGACAGTAACTGGCCATAAGTAACCGAATGCTGCAAATGAGCCCAAGAATAAATGGGCCCTTAGAAGGCCGAAAGTTAACTTGGGCTGGAAACGGCCCAATGGAATAACGGGTCGTTAATGGGTATAAAGTGATACACTGTTCATTACGGGCCAGTTTCACCACTGACCGTTAATGGGTGTAAAGTAATACATTGTTCATTACGGGCCAATTTCAGCACGGGCCGCTAATGGGCCAAGAGTTACAAAGGGCCTCATATGGGCCGAAAGACGTCATGGGCTATACATGGGCCAGAAGTGAAAACGGGCTGGAATCATATTGGATGGCCCAGATGACGTTACTGGGCCTAATTCGGATAGGGCATAACGGGCCTTGGGTTAGCGGGTTGTAAATGGGCTATATGCGAACATGCCGTTAGTAGGCTTTCCATGGGCCGGCCTGCCAGCTTTTGACCAAGTCAAACGGGCTGGCCTTTTCATAGGAATGGGCCACTGTTGGGCCATGCCACGTGTCGACGTATCATAGGCACCTTCTGTCCAGTGAGGGGATGACATCTATCCCAACGATGAGCCGACACGTGTTTCCTCTAGCCAATGATGATTTTACACGTGGAAAATCCCCATTTGTCAGGGCTGTTAACGGGTAATCGGATCCAAAACCCGACCCGATAGCTTAACGGCGTTCCATTACCGTGGATGCCACGTGTCAGTCACCCTTGACGAAAGAACTTCTGTGACGCGCGATTTATCGTCATGGAAGTGGACACTTCCGTGATGATAATTTTGGTAATGTCATGGAACACTTCTACGACAGCACATGTATGACTATCTTGATTATGTCATAAATTTGTCATGGATTTACATGCATGACAAAAAACGCACCCTACTGTGACAAACACGTATCATCACGGAAGTGTATTTTTTTGTAGTGTATTGTCGTACTGCTTAGGCGAAGCCCTGCGCGGATCACTTCACCATCACCATCACCATGCTGCCATGCTGACGAAACTCTCCCTCTACACTTTGCTGGATCAAGAGTTCGAGGGACGTCATCGAGCTGAACATGTGCAGAACTCGGAGGTGACGTACGTTCGGTGCTTGATCGGTCGGAACGAGAAGAAGTTCAACTACATCAACCGTGTTGTCAAACGCTTCCGCTTTCGGTCTATGAGGGTACGTGGATACACTCTTCCCCTCTCATTGCCATGCATCTCCTAGATAGATCTTGTGTGAGTGTAGGAATTTTTTTGAAATTGCATGCTACATTCTCAAAAGTGGCATCATGTGCCAGGTCTATGCGTAGATGATATGCATGAGTAGAACATGAAGAGTTGTGGGCGGTGATCGTCATACTGCTTACCACCAATGTCTCATTTTGATTCGGCGGTATTGTTGGATGAAGTGGCCCGGGCCAACCTTACATGACCACGTTCATGAGATCGGTTCCACCGACAGACATGCAACTAGTTTTGAATAGAGGTGGCTGGCGGGTGTCTGTTTCTCCTACTTTAGTTCGCTCGAATTTGACTATTTTCAGTCCTTGTTGAAGGTTAAATCAACAAACTTGATAAATCACTATTGTGGTTTTGATGCGTAGGTAAGAACCGTTCTTGCTAGAAGCCCATAGCAGCCACGTAAAACTTGCAACAACAAAGTAGAGGACGTCTAACTTGTTTTTGCAGGGCATGTTGTGATGTGATATGGTCAAGACATGATGTGATATACGTTATTGTATGATATGATCATGTTTTGTAAAAGTTATCGGCAACTGGCAGGAGCCTTATGGTTGTAGCTTTATTGTATGAAATGCAAACGCCATGTAATTGCTTTACTTTATCACTATGCGTTAGCGATAGTTGTAGAAGCAATAGTTGGCGAGACGACCATGACGCTACGATGGAGATCTAGGTGTTAAGCCAATGACGATGGAGATCATGACGGTGCTTTGGAGATGAAGATCAAAGGCAGAAGATGATGATGGCAATATCATGTCATATATTTTGATTGCATGTGATGTTTATCTTTTATGCATCTTATTTTGCTTAGTACGATGGTAGCATTATAAGATGATCCCTCACTAAAATTTCAAGGTATAAGTGTTCTCCTTGAGTATGCACTGTTGCGACAGTTCGTCATGCTGAGACACCTCGTGATGATCGGGTGTGATAGGCTCTACATTCACATACAACGGGTGCAAGACAGCTTTGCACATACGGAATAATCGGGTTCAACTTGACGAGCCTAGCATGTACAGACATGGCCTCAGAACACTGGAGACCGAAAGGTCGAATGTGAATCATATAGTGGAAATGATCAACATAGATATGTTCAGCATTAACGACTACTCCATCTCACGTGATGATCATACATGGTCTAGTTGATTTGGATCACATAATCATTTAGATGACTCGAGGGATGTCTATCTAAGTGGGGGTTCTTAATTAATTTGATTAATTGAACTTAATTTATCATGAACTTAGTCCTGATAGTATTTGCATATCTTTGTTGTAGATCAATAGCTCGCATTGCAGCTCCCCTATATTTTTGATATGTTCCTAGAGAAAACTAAGTTTAAAGATGATAGTAGCAATGATGTGGACTGGATCCTGATATGAGGATTATCGTCATTGCTGCACAGAAGAATTATGTCCTTGATGCACTGCTAGGTGATAGACCTATTGCAGGAGCAGATGCAGACATTATGAATGTTTGACAAGCTCGGTATGATGACTACTTGATAGTTTGGTGCACCATGGTTTACGGCTTAGAACCGGGACATCAAAAACGTTTTGAACACCCTGAAGCATATAAGATGTTCCAAGAGTTGAAATTCGTATTTCAAACTATGCCCATGTCGAGAGGTATGAGACCTCTGACAAGTACTTTGCCTACAAGATAGAGGAGAATGGCTCAGCCAGTGAGCATGTACTCAGAATGTCTGGGTAGTACAATCACTTGAATCAAGTGGGAGTTAATCTTCCAGATAAGATAGTGATTGACAGAGTTCTCTAGTCACTATCTGTGACGCCCCGAGACCGTCGCGCCAGGTGTCTTCCAGTTATTCGCTGTTGTTGCCTTGTCATTCGCTTGCGTGTTGAATCTTCCCATGTCATCATGTGCATTGCATCATCATGTTTTCAAAACTTGCATTCCTCCAGGTCTCACAGTTCCTCCCGTTGCCAGTTCTGAGCCTAGACATACTTGCACGCGCCTGTGGCACGTCCAAAATATTATTTTATAAGTGGCCGGAAAATATTCGAGGAATGGGGTGAAAGTTGGCATGCGGTCTTATTATAGTGTAGGTAGGCATCCTGCCAAGTTTCGTCGCATTCGGTGTCCGTTTGAGGCTCTAACGGATAACTATAGTGGTATTATAGCTGGTCATACATCGGACGTTTTTGGTCTCCGGAAACTGTTGCCGGGCTGCTATTCTCTTCTCTCCTCTCAGCCCGAGGCCTTCTGCACAGCCATAATCAGCCCACCTACTTATCCCCTCCACTCCGGACCGTCGGATCGAGATCCGATGCCCGAAAACGAATGAAAACCCCTCCAAACCCCTAACCCTAGCCCCCTTTCTATATATAGGCGTCTCCCCTGCCATTTTTGGCCTCCTACCTAACCCCTCCTCAAATTCCGCAGCTAGCCGCCGCCTCCCTCCTCGGATCAGCCGCCAGCCACCTCTCTCCTCCACTTGGCAAGCAACGAGTGGCTGCACCGCCGCCAGCCGCCCCTGTGGCCTCTCCCGCGCCGCCACATGTCCCTCCCATGTCGTCCCCGTGCCAGGCCTACCCGCAGCCCATCGGTGGCCTGCTATGGGCCGAATCGGGCCGACCCTGCCGCCGCTCATGCCTGACTTGCCCGAGCGCCCCCGCTCCCTCCTCCCATCGCCTCTGCCCGGAAGCCGCGCCACCGCGCCGGCGAGCGCTGCCACCGCCCTGGTGCCCTGCCCTGTTTTATTCCTCTTCTCAAACTCTCTATAACCTCTCTCTCCCTATGTGCCATCGACACCGCCGCCTGAGCTCGGAACCGCGCCGCTGTACCTCGCCGGTCCCTCTTCTGGCCGGATTCGGGCACCCTCCTGCCAGATCCGTCCATCCGCGCCATCCGCCGGTACTCTTCGCGTTGTGGCGCCATCCCCATCGCCGCCCCCGCCTTCCCTTGATCCAGTGGGATCGGGGAGGAGGACGAGGTGCCTCTGGGCCCCGTGGGCCACGACCCACCCGAGGCCCAGCGCTCCAGCTCGACCAGCCCATCACCGGGCCGGCATAGTGCCTTTGGTGAGCAGCTCCTGGCAGCCCATCGCCCCGTGCACTGCTTGTCTAGCCCAGATCCAGTTTCGGCCCATTCATGTCTTTTCCGTTCCTATGAATTTAGCTATTCCAGGAGTTTGACAGTTTTGCAGAAAAACCCTTCTAGTTCATGCATTTAATAACTCTCAAACTGTGCATCATGTTAAAATAAATTATATATGATAAATGCTTAGATTTTCGCCTGGTTTCATAATATGCCACTTTCATGCATGTTTGACATGTTTAAAATATTGTTTGTTTAAATTTGCTCTAATGCCATGCTAAAATGCTTTATTTTGTAACTAATTAACCGTAGTCTGAATCTAATAAACTTTATATGTAAATGGGGTATAAAAATGCCTAGTTTAACATGGTGGCATTATATTGCATGTTTAACAACTCAAAAATATGGTTTAGGGCAGAACAGTACCAAATCTAAAATATACATGTGGGAATTTACCGGAATTGTTGTTTGTTGTTCCAGCCTCATTTAAACTTGCCTAGATAGGTAGTTTTATCATGCTTCACCTCTTGCCATGTTTAATAACATTTAATATTGTTGGGTACATAAGCGGGAGTGAACTAAATAAGTAATGTGGTGTTTCGTCAATATGAAACTCATTGCATATTGAGCTCCACTTAATTTGTTGTATTGTTTGTGCATATTGCCATGCCATGCCTCATTAAAATCGGACATGCATCATACTTGGTTGTGCATCATGGCATGTTTTTCTGATGGTTGTTTACCATGTTGTTTGCTTCTTTCTGGTGTTGCTTCTTCTTGTTAGTTCCAGTAACGTCACGTTTGTGAGGATTTGTTCGACTACGTCCATTTGTCTTCTTCATGGACTCGTTCTTCTTCCTTGCGGGATCTCAGGCAAGATGACCGTACCCTCGAAATCACTTCTATCTTTGCTTTGCTAGTTGTTTTTTCTATTGCTATGTCGTGCTACCTACCACTTGCTGTATCATGCCTCCCATGTCGCCATGTCAAGCCTCTAACCCACCTTTCCTAGTGAACCGTTGTTTGGCTATGTTACCACTTTTGCTCAGCCCCTCTTATAGCGTTGTTAGTTGCAGGTGAAGTTGAAGTTTGTTCCATGTTGGGACATGGATATGTTGGGATATCACAATATCATGCATCTATATACTGGGTAAAGGGTGGAAGGCTCGGCCTTATGCCTGGTGTTTTGTTCCACTCTTGTCGCCCTAGTTTCCATCATACCGGTGTTATGTTCCTTGATTTTGCGTTCCTTACGCGGTTGGGTGTTATGGGAACCCCTTGACAGTTCGCTTTGAATAAAACTCCTCCAACAAGGCCCAACCTTGGTTTTACCATTTGCCTCACCACCACCTATAATTTTCCCTTGGGAGTCGCGCTCCCGAGGGTCATCTTTATTCTAACCCCCCCGGGCCAGTGCTTCTCTAAGTGTTGGTCCGAACCGAGCAGCCTGTGGGGCCACCTCAGGGCAATTTGAGGGCTGGTTTTACTTGTAGCTTGACCTATCCGGTGTGTCCTGAGAACGAGATACGTGCGACTCCTATCGGGATTGTCGACACATCGGGTGGCTTTGCTAGTCTTGTTTTACCATTGTCGAAATGTCTTGTAACCAGGATTCCGAGACTGATCGGGTCTTCCCGGGAGAAGGAATATCCTTCGCTGACCATGAGAGCTTGTGATGGGCTAAGTTGGGACACCCCTACAGGGTATAAACTTTCGAGAGCCGTGCCCACGATTATGTGGTAGATGGGAATTTGTTAATATCCGGTTGTGGAGAACTTGACACTTAACTTAATTAAAATGCATCAACCGCGTGTGTAGCCGTGATGGTCTCTTTTTGACGGAGTCCGGGAAGTGAACACGGTCTTGTGTTATGCTTGAACGTAAGTAGTTTCAGGATCACTTCTTGATCACTGCTAGTTCACGACCGTTGCGTTGCTTCTCTTCTCGCTCTCATTAGCGTATGATAGCCACCATATATGCTTAGTGCTTGCTGTAGCTCCACCTCATTACCTTATCCTACCCATAAGCTTAAATAGTCTTGATCTCGTGGGTGTGAGATTGCTGAGTTCTTGTGACTCATAGATACTCCCAAATAGTTGCAGGTGCCGATGATACCAGTGCAGGTGACGCAACCTAGCTCAAGTGGGAGCTCGATGAAGACCTTGTCGTTACTATGTTTTTTTTCCTGTTGATCAGTAGTGGAGCCCAGTTGGGACGATCGGGGATCTAGAATTAGGGGTTGTCTTCTTTTATTTTGGTTTCGTAGTCGGACCTTGATTGTACTCTAGATGATGTATGTTTAACTTGTTAATTGTGTGAAGTGGCGATTGTAAGCCAATTCTTTATCCCTTTCTTATTCAGTACATGGGATTGTGTGAAGATTACCCCTCTTGCGACAAAACTACCATGCGGCTATGCCTCTAAGTCTTGCCCTGACACGTGGAAGATATAGCCGCATTCTGGGTGTTTCACTATCACCAAGCTACTAGAACTTCATGATGAACTATAATATGCAAGGGATAAAGAAAACTATTCCCGATCTCTTCGCGATGCTGAAATTGGTGAAGTTAGAAATCAAGAAAAAGCATCAAGTGTTGATGGTTGACAAGACCACTAGTTTCAAGAAAAAGGGCAAAGGAAAAGAAAGGGAACTTCAAGAAGAATGACAAGCAAGTTGCCACTCCCATGAAGAAGCCCAAAGCTAGACCTAAGCGTGAAACTGAGTGCTTCTACTACAAAGGGAATGGTCACTGGAAGCGGAACTACCCCAAATACTTGGCGGATAAGAAGGATGGCAAAGTGAACAAAGGTATATTTGATATACATATTATTGATGTGTACCTTACTAGTGTTCGTAGTAACCGCAGGGTATTTGATACCGGTTCAGCTGCTAAGATTAATAACTCAAAACAGGAGTTGCAAAATGAACAGAGACTAGTTAAGGGCGAGGTGATGATGTGTGTTGGAAGTGATTCCAAGGTTGATAAGATCACCATCACACACTCTCTCTACCTTCGGGATTAGTGTTGGACCTAAATAAATGTTATTTTGTGTTTGCGTTAAGCATGAATATGATTGGATCATGTTTATTGCGATACAATTATTCATTTAAGTAAGAGAATAATTGTTGTTCCGTTTACATGAATAAAACCTTACATGGTCATACACCCAATGTAAATGGTTTATTGAATCTCAATCGTAGTGATACACATATTCATAATATTGATGCCAAAAGATGCAAAGTTGATAATGATAGTGCAACATATTTGTGGCACTACCGTTTAGGTCATATTGGTGTATAGCGCATGAAGAAACTCCATGCGGATGGACTTATGGAATCACTTGATTATGAATCATTTGATGCTTGCGAACCATGTCTCATGGGAAAGATGACTAAAACTCCGTTCTCCGGAACAATGGAGCGAGCCATTGACTTATTGGAAATAATACATACTGATGTATGCGGTCTGATGAGTGTTGAGGCTTGCGGCGGGTATCATTATTTTATGACCTTCACAGATGATTTGAGCAGATATGGGTATATCTACTTGATGAAACACAAGTTTGAAACATTTGAAAAGTTCAAAGAATTTCAGAGTGAAGTGGAGAATCATCGTAACAAGAAAATAAAGTTTCTACGATCTGATCGCGGAGGCGAATATTTAAGTTATGAGTTTGGCCTTCATTTAAAACAATGTGGAATAGTTTCACATCTCGCGCCACCTGGAACACCATAATGTAATGATGTGTCAGAATGTCGTAACCATACTTTATTAGATATGGTGCGGTCTATGATGTCTCTTATCGATTTACCACTATCATTTTGGGGTTATGCATTAGAGACAACTGCATTCACTTTAAACAGGGCACTATCTAAATCCATGGAGACGACACTGTATGAATTGTGGTTTGGCAAGAAACCTAAGCTGTCATTCCTTAAAGTTTGGGGCTGCGATGCTTATGTGAAAAAGCTTCAGCCTGATAAGCTCGAACCCAATCGGAGAAGTGCGTCTTCATAGGATACCCAAAAGAAACTATTTGGTACACCTTCTATCATAGATCTGAAGGCAACACCTTTGTTGCTAAGAATGGATCCTTTCTAGATAAGGAGTTTCTCTCAAAAGAAGTGAGTGGGAGGAAAATAGAACTTGATGAGGTAATAGTACCTTCTCTTGAATTGGAAGGTATCTCATCACAGAAAACCGTTCCGATGATGCCTACACCAACTAGAGAGGAATCTAATGATAATGATCATGAAACTTTGGATCAAGATACTACCGAACCTCATAGTTCAACCAAAGAACATTCCGCACTAGAGTGGTACATTAATCTTGTTCTGGAGGTCATGTTACTAGACCATGACGAACCTACGAACTATGAGGAAGCGAGGATGAGCCCAGATTCCGCAAAATGGCTTCAGGGCATGAAATATGAGATAGGATCCATGTATGACAACAAAGTATGGATTTTGGTTGACTTGCCCGATGATTGGCAAGCCATAGAGAATAACTAGATCTTCAAGAAGAAGACTGACGCTGATGGTAATGTTAATGTCTATGAAGCTCGACTTGTTGGGAAAGGTTATCGACAAGTTCAAGGAGTTGACTACGATGAGACCTTCTCACCCGTAGCAATGCTTAAGTCAGTCCGAATCATGTTAGCAATTGCCGCATTTTATGATTATGAAATCTGGCAAATGGACGTCAAAACTGCATTCCTCAATGGATTTCTTAAAGAAGAGTTGTGTATGATGCAACCAGAAGGTTCAGTCGATCCTAAAGGTGCTAACAAAGTGTGCAAGCTCCAGCGATCCATTTATGGACTAGTGCAAGCATCTCGGAGTTGGAATATACGCTTTGATGAGGTGATCAAAGCATATGGTTTTATACAGACTTTTGGAGAAGCATGCATTTACAAGAAAGTGAGTGGGAGCTCTGTAGCATTTCTAATATTATATGTGGATGGCATATTGTTGATTGGAAATGATATAGAATTTCTGGACAGCATAAAAAGGATACTTGAATAAAAGTTTTTTAATGAAAGACCTCGGTGAAGCTGCTTATATATTGGGTATCAAGATCTTTAGAGATAGATCAAGGCGCTTAATTGGACTTTCACAAAGCACATACCTTGATAAAGTTTTGAAAAGGTTCAAAATGGATCAGTCAAAGAAAGGGTTCTTACCTGTGTTACAAGGTGTGAAGTTGAGTAAGACTCAAAACCCTAACACGGCAGAATATATAGAGAGAATGAAAGTCATTTCCTGTGGTTGAGTCATAGGTTATATAAAGTATGCCATGCTGTGTACCAAACCTATTGTGTACCTTGCCACAAGTTTGGCAAGGGGGTACAATAGTGATCCAGGACTAGATCACTGGACAGGGGTTACGTCGATGCAAGCTTTGACACCAATCTGAATGACTCTGAGTCTCAATCTGGATACATATTGAAAGTGGGAGCAATTAGCTAGAGTAGTTCTATGCAGAGCATTGTAGACATAAAATTTGCAAACTACATACGGATCTGAATGTGGCAGACCCGTTGATTAAACCTCTCTCACAAGCAAAACAAGATGACACCTTAATACCCTTTTGGTCTTAATCACATAGCAATGTGAACTAGATTATTGACTCTAGTAAACCCTTCGGGTGTTGGCCACATGGCAATGTGGACTATGGGTGTTAATCACTTGATGATGTGAAATATGGGTGTTAATCACATGGAGATGTGAAATAGATTATTGACTCTAGTGCAAGTGGGAGGCTGAAGGAAATATGCCCTAGAGGCAATAATAAAGTTGCTATTTTATATTTCCTTATACCATGATAAATTTTATTATTCATGCTGGAATTGTATTAACCGGAAACTTGATACATGTGTGAATACATAGAGAAAACACTGTGTCCCCAGTAAGCCTCTACAAGACTAGCTCGTTAATCAAAGATGGTTTAGTTTCCTAACCGTAGACATTAGTTGTCATTTCATGAACGGGATCACATCATTAGGAGAATGATGTGATGGACAAGACCCATCCATTAGCTTAGCATGTTGATTGTTCAGCTTTATTGCTATAGCTTTCTTCATGTCATATACATATTCCTTTGACTATGAGACTATGCAACTCCCAGATACCGGAGGAATACCTTGTGTGCTATCAAACGTCACAACGTAAGTAGGTGATTATAAAGATGCTCTACAGGTATCTCCGAAGGTGTTTTTTGGGTTGCCATAGATCGAGATTAGGATTTGTCACTCCGAGTATCGGAGAGGTATCTCTGGGCCCTCTCGGTAATGCACATCATAAGAAGCCTTGCAAGCAATGTGACTAATGATTTAGTTGTGGGATGATGTATTACGGAATGAGTAAAGAGACTTGCCGGTAACGAGATTGAACTAGGTATGAAGATACCGACAATCGAATCTCGGGCAAGTAACATACCGATGACAAAGGAATAACGTATGTTGTCATTGCGGTTTGACCGATAAAGATCTTCATAGAATATGTAGGAACCAATATGGGCATCCAAGTTCCGCTATTGGTTATTTACCGGAGTGGTGTCCCGATCATGTGTACATAGTTCTCAAACCCGTAGGGTCCGCATGCTTAACGTTCGATGACGATTTTGTTATTATATGAGTTATGTGATTTGGTGACCGAATGTTGTCCGGATTCCCGGATGAGATCACAGACATGACGAGGAGTCTCGAAATGGTCGAGAGGTAAAGATTCATATATAGGACGACAATATTCGTATAGTGAAAGTGTTTCGGGGGTAACGGGTACATATCGGGTCACCGGAAGGGGTTCCGGGCATCCCCCTGCTATCTCTTGAGCATGCGTTGTTTTCCCTTGAAGAGGAAAGGGTGATGCAGCAAAGTAGCATAAGTATTTCCCTCAGTTTTTGAAAACCAAGGTATCAATCCAGTAGGAGACTACACGCAAGTCACCTAGTACCAACACAAACAAACAAGAACCTCGCAACCAACGTGATAAAGGGGTTGCCAATCCCTACACGGTCACTTACGAAAGTGAGATCTGATAGAGATAATAAGATAAATATTTTTCGTATTTTTACGGTATAGATTGGAAAATAAAGATTGCAAAATAAATAGTAAACTAGAATTGTAGATTGGAGACTTATATGATGTAAAGTAGACCTGGTGGCCATAGGTTTCACTAGTGGGTTCTCTCAAGATAGCATGTATTACGGTGGGTGAACAAATTACTGCCGAGCAATTGATAGAAAAGCGCACAGTTAGGCATCACATCCGTGTCAAGTAGGCCGAAACGATTCTGCATCTACTACTATTACTCCACACATCGAACGCTATCCAGCATGCATCTAGAGTATTAAGTTCATAAGAACGGAGTAACGCAGTAGGCAAGATGACATAATGTAGAGGGATAAACTCAAGCAATACGATATAAACCCCATATTTTTATCCTCGATGGCAACAATACAATACGTACCTTGCTGCCCCTGCTGTCACTGGGAAAGGTCACCGCAAGATTGAACCCAAAGCTAAGCACTTCTCCCAATGCAAGAAAGATCAATCTAGTAGGCCAAACTAAACCGATAATTCGAAGAGACTTGCAAAGATATCAAATCATGCATATAAGAATTCAGAGAAGAATTAAATAATATTCATAGATAATCAAGTTCATAAACCCACAATTCATCGGATCTTGGCAAACACACCACAAAAAGAGTTACATCGAATAGATCTCCAAGAAGATTGAGGAGAACTTTGTATTGAGATCCAAAGAGAGGGAAGAAGCCTTCTAGCTAATAACTATGGACCCGAAGGTCTGTAGTAAACTACTCACACATCATCAGAGAGGCTATGGTGTTGATGTAGAAGCCCTCTGTGATCAAATCCCTCTCCAGCGGAGCGTAGGAAAAGGCCCCACAATGGGATCTCATGGGCACAGAAGGTTGCGGCGGTGGAAAAGGTGTTTCGTTGCTCTCCCTGAAGGTTTCAGGGTATAAAAGTATATATATAGGCGAAAGAAATAGGTCGATGGAGCTGCGAGGGGACCATGAGGGTGGGGGGCGCGCCCACCCCCTTGGGGTGCGCCCTCCTGCCCTGTGGCTTCCTCGCTGCTTCCTTGATGTCCACACCAAGTCTCCTGGATCACGTTTGTTCGAAAAAAGATCCTCGCGAAGATTTCATTCTGTTTGCATTCCGTTTCAGATTCCTTTTCTGCGAAACATTGAAATGGGCAAAAAAACAATTTGCACTGGGCTTTCGGTTAATATGTTAGTCCTAAAAATAATATAAAAAGGTATATTAAAGGCCATTAAACATCCAAAACAGATAATATAATAGCATGGAACAATAAAAAATTATATATACATTGGAGACGTATCAAGCATCCCCAGGCTTAATTCCTGCTCATCCTCGAGTAGGTAAATGATAAAAACAGAATTTTTTATGTGGAATGCTCCCTAACATAATTTTCAATGTAATTTTCTTTATTGTGGCATGAATATTCAGATCTGAAAGATTCAAGGCAAAAGTTTAATATTGACATAAAAACAATAATACTTCAAGCATACTAACCAAGCAATTATGTCTTCTCAAAATAACATGGCCAAAGAAAGCTATCCCTACAAAATCATATAGTCTGGCTATGCTCTATCTTCATCACACAAAATATTTAAATCATGCACAACCCCGATGACAAGCCAAGCAATTGTTTCATACTTTTGATGTTCTCAAACATTTTCAATCTTCACACAATACATGAGCGTGAGCCATGGATATAGCACTATAGGTGGAATAGAATGGTGGTTGTGGAGAAGACAAAATGGAGAAGATACTCAAACTAGGCGAGTCAACGGGCTATGGAGATGCCCATCAATAGATATTAATGTGAGTGAGTAGGGATTGCCATGCAAAGAATGCACTAGAGCTATAAATGTATGAAAGGTCAACAAAAGAAACTAAGTGGGTGTGCATCCAACTTGCTTGCTCACGAAGACCTAGGGCATTTTGGGGAAGCCCATCATTGGAATATACAAGCCAAGTTCTATAATGAAAAATTCCCACTAGTATATGAAAGTGACAACACAAGAGACTCTCTATCATGAAGATCATGGTGCTACTTCGAAGCAGAAGTGTGGAAAAAGGATAGTAGCATTGCCCCTTCTCTCTTGTTCTCTCATTTTTTTAATTTGGGCCTTTTTTATGGCCTCTTTTTTCTTATCATTTCTTTTTTTTCGTCCGTAGTCTCATCCCGACTTGTGGGGGAATCATAGTCTCCATCATCCTTTCCTCACTGGGACAATGCTCTAATAATGATGATCATCACACTTTTATTTACTTACAACTCAATAAATACAACTCGATACTTAGAACAAAATATGACTCTACGTGAATGCCTTCGGCGGTGTAATGAATCAAGAGTGACATGTATGGAAAATTATGAATGGTGGCTTTGCCACAAATACGATGTCAACTACATGATCATGCAAAGCAATATGACAATGATGGAGCGTGTCATAATAAACGAAACGGTGGAAAGTTGCATGGCAATATATCTCGGAATGGCTATGGAAATGCCATAATAGGTAGGTATAGTGGCTGTTTTGAGGAAGGTAAATGGTGGGTTTATGGTACCGGCGAAAGTTGCGCGGTACTAGAGAGGCTAGCAATGGTGGAAGGGTGAGAGTGCGTATAATCCATGGACTCAACATTAGACATAAAGAACTCACATACTTATTGAAAAAATCTATTAGTTATCGAAACAAAGTATTACGCGCATTCTCCTAGGGGGATATATTGGTAGGAAAAGACCATCGCTCGTCCCCGACCGCCACTTATAAGGAAGACAATCAGAAAATAAATCATGCTCCGACTTCATCACATAACGGTTCACCATACGTGCATGCTACGGGAATCACAAACTTTAACACAAGTATCTCTCAAATTCACAACTATTGAACTAGCATGACTCTAATATCACCATCTTCATATCTCAAAACAATCATAAAGAATCAAACTTCTCATAGTATTTAATGCATCTGATATGAAAGTTTTTTATCATACCCATCTAGAATGCGTATCATATTAGGACTAATTTCATAACCAAAGAAAATTACCATGCTATTCTAAAAGACTCCCAAAATAATATAAGTGAAGCATGAGAGATCAATAATTTCTACAAAATAAAACCACCACCGTGCTCTAAAAAATATAAGTGAAGTACTAGAGCAAAATTATCTAGCTCAAAAGATATAAGTGAAGCACATAGAGTATTCTAACAAATTCCAATTCATGTGTGTCTCTCCCAAAAGTGTGTGTACAGAAAGGATGATTGTGGTAAATTAAAAATCAAAGACTAAAATCATACAAGACGCTCCAAGCAAAACACATATCATGTGGTGAATAAAAATATAGCCTCAAGTAAAGTTACCGATAGACGAAGACGAAAGAGGGGATGCCTTCAGGGGCATCCCCAAGCTTAGGCTTTTGGTTGTCCTTGGATTTTACCTTGGGGTTCCTTGGGCATCCCCAAGCTTAGGCTCTTGCCACTCCTTGTTCCAAAATCCATCAAATCTTTAACCAAAAACTTGAAAACTTCCCAACACAAAACTCAACAGAAAAATCTCATGAGCTCCATTAGTATAAAAAACAAATTAGCACTTAAGGTAATGTAATGAACTCATTATTTATTTACATTGGTGTTACACCTACTTTATTCCAACTACTCTATGGTTCGTACCCCCCGATACTAGCCATAGATTCATCAAAATAAGAAAACAACACACGAAAAACAGAATCTGTCAAAAACAGAACAGTCTGTAGTAATATGTAGGTTTTGAATACTTCTATAACTCCACAAATTCAACAAAATTAGGAGGAGCTAAATAATTTGTATATTAATCCACTTCAGTTGGAATTGGTATATTATCTCTCTCTGGTTAAAAATTAAAATTATTCTCGTGAGCGCATACTTTCTGTTTTTTCAGCAAGATCAAATAACAATCATCCAAGAAGATCCTAAAGGCTTTACTTGGCACAAACACTAATTAAAACATCAAAACACAATCATAACAGAGGATAGATGATTTATTTATTACTAAACAGGAATAAAAAGCAAGGAACAAAAATAAAATTGGGTTGCCTCCCAACAAGCGCTATCGTTTAACGCCCTAGCTAGGCATAAAAACAAGAATAGGTCTAGGTATTACCATCTTTGGTGTGCAATCCATAAGTGGCTCTCATAATAGATTCATAAGGTAATTTTATTTTCTTCCTAGGAAAGTGTTCCATGCCTTTCCTTAATGGAAATTGGAATCTAATATTTGCTTCTTTCATATCAATGATTGCACCAATCGTTCTAAGGAAAGGTCTACCAAGAATAATAGGACAAGTAGGATTGCAATCTATATCAAGAACAATAAAATCTACGGGAACATAATTCCTATCTACAACAATAAGAACATCATTAATTCTTCCCATAGGTTTCTTAATGGTGGAATCCGCAAGATGCAAATTTAAAGAACAATCATCAAATTCACGAAAACCTAGCACATCACACAAAGTTTTTGGAATCGTGGAAACACTAGCACCTAAACCACATAAAGCATAGCATTCATGATCTTTAATATTAATTTTAATAGTAGGTTCCCACTCATCATAAAGTTTTCTAGGGATAGAAACTTCTAATTCAAGTTTTTCTTCATAGGATTGCATTAAAGCATCAATGATATGTTTAGTGAAAGCTTTGTTTTGATCGTAAGCATGAGGAGAATTTAGCACGGATTGCAACAAGGAAATACAATCTACCAAAGAGCAATTATCATAATTAAATTCCTTGAAATACAAAATAGTGGTTCCATTTCTATGTAAAGTTTTGACCTCTTCAATCCCACTTTTACCAATTTTTGCATCAAGATCTAAAAACTCCGAATCATTGGGACGCCTTCTAACTAAAGTTGACTCATCTCCAGTCCCATCTTTATCAAGATTCTTATTGGAAAACAAAGATTTAATAGGAGACACACCAATCACTTTTAGATCTTCATCATTATTATCATGAAAACTAGAAGAACATGCTTTTACAAAGCAATCTTTCTTAGCACGCATCCTAGCGGTTCTTTCTTTGCACTCATCAATGGAAATTGTCATGGCTTTGAGAGACTCATTGATATCATGCTTAGGTGGAATAGGTCTAAGTTTTAAAGAATCAACGTCAAGAGAAATTCTATCCACGTTCCTAGCCAACTCATCAATCTTAAGCAATTTTTCTTCAAGCAAAGCATTGAAATTCTTTTTGAATTCATAAATTCTTTAACACTAGTCTCAAAATCAGAGGGAATATTACTAAAATTTACATAAGAGTTGTTGTAGGAATTACCATAATTATTAGAGGAATTACTAGGGAACGACCTAGAATTAAAGTTTCCTCTATATGCGTTGTTACCAAAATTGTTCCTATCAATAAAATTCACATCCATAGATTCATTACTATTCTCAATCAAAGTAGACAAAGGCATATCATTAGGATCAGAAACACTTTTATTAGCAAACAATTTCATAAGTTCATCCATCTTTCCACTCAAGACATTAATCTCTTCTATCGCATGAACCTTTTTACTAGTAGATCTTTCGGTGTGCCATTGAGAATAATTAACCATAATATTATCTAGGAGTTTATTAGCTTCTCCTAAAGTGATTTCCATAAAAGTGCCTCCCACGGCCAAATCTAAAAGATTTCTAGAAGCAAAATTCAATCCAGCATAATTTTTTTGTATAATCATCCATAAATTCAAACCATGTGTAGGGCAATTACGTATCATTAGTTTCATCCTATCCCAAGCTTGTGCAACATGCTCATGATCAAGTTGCTTAAAATTCATAATATTATTTCTAAAAGAGATGATCTTGGTGGGTGGAAAATACTTAGAGATAAAAGCATCTTTGCACTTATTCCATGAATCAATACTATTTTTAGGCAAATAGGAGAACCAAGTTTTAGCACAATCTCTAAGCGAAAATGGAAATAGCTTCAATTTAACAATATCATTATCCACATTTTTCTTCTTTTGCATATCACATAAATCAACAAAGCTGTTTAGATGGGTAGCGGCATCTTCACTAGGAAGGCCAGCAAATTGATCTTTCATTACAAGATTCAGCAAAGCATTATTAATTTCACAAGATTCAGCATTAGTAAGAGGAGCAATCAAAGTGCTAATAAAATCATTATTGTTGGTATTGGAAAAGTCACATGATTTAGTATTATCTTGAGCCATCGTGACAAACAATCAACACACAATCACACAAGAGGCAAGCAAAAGAAGGCGAACAGAAAAAGGGAGAATGGAAAAGAGGCGAATAAAATGGCAAGGGTGGAGCGGGGAAGAGGAAAACGAGAGGTAAATGGCAAATAATGTAATGCGAGGGATAAGAGTTTGTGATGGGTACTTGGTATGTCTTGACTTGTGCGTAGATCTCCCCGGCAACGGCGCAAAAAATCCTTCTTGCTACCTCTTAAGCATGCGTTGGTTCTCCCTTGAAGAGGAAAGGGTGATGCAACAAAGTAGCGTAAGTATTTCCCTCAGTTTTTGAGAACCAAGGTATCAATCCAGTAGGAGACTACACGCCAGTCGCCTAGTACATGCACAAACAAACAAGAACCTTGCAACCAACGCGATAAAGGGGTTGTCAATCCGTTCACGGTCACTTACGAAAGTGAGATCTGATAGAGATAATAAGATAAATATTTTTGGTATTTTTATGGTATAGATTGGAAAATAAAGATTGCAAAAGAAATAGTAAACTAGAATTGTAGATTGGAAACTTATATGATGTAAAGTAGACTCGGGGGCCATAGGTTTCACTAGTGGCTTCTCTCAAGATAGCATGTATTACGGTGGGTGAACAAATTACTACCGAGCAATTGATAGAAAAGCGCATAGTTATGATGATATCTAAGGCAATGATCATGAATATAGGCATCACGTCCGTGTCATGTAGAACGAAACGATTCTGCATCTACTACTATTACTCCACACATTAACAGCTATCTAGCATGCATCTAGAGTATTAAGTTCATAAGAATGGAGTAACGCATTAGGCAAGATGACATGATGTAGAGGGATAAACTCATGCAATATGATATAAACCCCATCTTTTTATCCTCGATGGCAACAATACAATACATGCCTTGCTTCCCCTGCTATCACTGGGAAAGGACACTTCAAGATTGAACCCAAAGCTAAGCACTTCCCCCATTGCAAGAAAGATCAATCTAGTAGGCCAAACTAAACCGATAATTCGAAGAGACTTGCAAAGATATCAAATCATGCATACAAGAATTCATAGAAGAATCAAATAATATTCATAGATAATCAAGTTCATAAATCCATAATTCATCAGATCTCGGCAAACACACCGCAAAAAGAGTTACATCGAATAGATCTCCAAGAAGATCAAGGAGAACTTTGTATTGAGATCCAAAGAGAGGGAAGAAGCCATCTTGCTAATAACTATAGACCCGAAGATCTGTGGTAAACTACTCACACATCATCTGAGAGGCTATGGTGTTGATGTAGAAGCCCTCCGTGATCGAATCCCCCTCGGGCGGAGCGCCGGAAAAGGCCCCAATATGGGATTTCATGGGCATAGAAGGTTGCGGCGGTGGAAAAGGTGTTTCGTTGCTCTCCCTGAAGGTTTCAGGGTATAAGAGTATATATAGGCGAAAGAAATAGGTCGGTGGAGCTGTGAGGGGCCCGCGAGGGTGGGGGGCGCCCTCCTGCCTCGTGGCTTCCTCGCTGCTTCCTTGATGTCCACTCTAAGTCTCCTAGATCACGTTTGTTCCAAAAAAGATCCTCGCGAAGGTTTCATTTCGTTTGGATTCCGTTTGATATTCCTTTTCTGCAAAACACCAAAATAGGCCAAAAAACAACAATTTGCGCTAGGCTTTCGGTTAATAGGTTAGTCCCAAAAACAATATAAAAAGGTATATTAAAGCCCGTTAAACATCCAAAATAGATAATATAATAGCATGGAACAATAAAAAATTATAGATACGTTGGAGACGTATCACCCCTCGGCAACTACATGGGCCTAGTGGGCCAAGAAGGGGACAGACCAGCCCCTAGGGGGCTGGTGCGCCCCATGTAGGCCAAAATAAGGGGAAGGAAAAGAGGATAAGAGAGAAAGGAAGGGGAGCAATTCGGCCTCCCCCTTCCTTCTCTCCTCCCAAGTAGGATTCCTCCTACTTGGGCACCCCTTGGCTACCTCTCCTCCCCTCCAACCTATATATATGACGGGGCGCACTACTAGACCACACAACAATGATTGTTAGCAGTGGATCACTTCACCATCACCGTCACCATGCCATCGTGCTAACGAAACTCTCCCTCGACACTTTGCTGGATCAAGAGTTCTAGGGACATCATCGAGCTGAACATGTGCAGAACTCGGAGGTGTTGTACGTTCGGTGCTTGATCAGTCGGAACGAGAAGAAGTTCGACTACATCAACTGCGTTGTCAAACGCTTCCGCTTTTGGTCTACGAGGGTACGTGGACACACTCTCCCCCTCTCATTGCTATGCATCTCCTAGATAGATCTTGCTGAGTGTAGGAAATTTTTTGTAATTGCATGCTATGTTCCCAACAAAAGGCACCAAGGGTGGCCTCGAGAAAACGCCACAAACTGTCGTTTAAAGCAGCCAACCGCGTCGAGCGTTGGCGTGCGAGGCGTCAACGGTGGCCTCGACGGTGAGGTGCTCCTCCAAGATCTGGGGGTCAGCACGAATGGCAGCCATCGTGACCTCACCCATGCGTGCGGCCACAATTTGCTTCTCCGCTACCAAATGCTCCTTGAGCTCCTAGCTATACTGCATGCACCATGGCATAGGGTGGCGCTTATTTGGTGGAGGGATCAGTGATTTGGGTGGAAGGTGTCGCTCCAGCGGTCGAGGCATGTGGGATGTGGAAGGAGGAGGAGGATGGGGATCGGGTGTGGATTACCTGCCTGGATGGACGAGGCCGAGCAGCGCGAAGGAGGGTCGTCGGCGAGGAGGCGGCGCTGCAAGAAAGGAGTGAAGGTTTCAACTTGGAAAGGTCGGCAGAAACAGGGGAAATGTGGCTTTTGGCAAGGGGGAGGGGCGGAGAGGTAGATATTCCCGCAGAAGCCAAAAATTTTGAATCGGATCAGTGAAAAAACTGGTGTGCGAAGTGTCATCAGACACGGTCCCTTATTCAGCACTGTGTACGATATGTGAACATCACAAATGATTTATATAGCTTAACCCGTGCGTGATGAGTTTGAACGTGCAAAAATTTGGTTCAAATTTCCCTGGTTACAGTGGTCATCCATGTCATTGCATAATTTGGGTACACAAAGGAGACTACAACACACCCACACTTCTTAATCGAGCAATTTCAGCAATTAAACAGAGCTAGCTGACCTAAACATTACTCTAACAAATTAAAGACCGGCACTCTTAATTAAGCAAAACAAAGAGTAGTGATGTATACTACGCAACTTTATCCTTGTAGAGTTTTGTATGACAACAACAAATTTCCCTCAAGTGGATGACCTAAGGTTTATCAATCCGTGGGAGGCGTAGGATGAAGATGGTCTCTCTCAAAAAACCCTGCAGCCAAATAACAAAGAGTCTCTTGTGTCCCCAACACACCCAATACAATGGTAAATTGTATAGGTGCACTAGATCGGTGAAGAGATGGTGATACAAGTGCAATATGGATAGTAGATATAGGTTTTTGTAATCTGAAAATATAAAAACAGCAAGGTAACTAGTAACAAACGTGAGTGAAAACGGTATTGCAATGCTTAGAAACAAGGCCTAGGGTTCATACTTTCACTAGTGCAAGTTCTCTCAACAATGATAACATAATTAGATCATATAACAATCCCTCAACGTGCAACAAAGAGTGACTCCAAAGTCACTAATAGCGGAGAACAAACGAAGAGATTATTGTACGGTACGAAACCACCTCAAAGTTATTCTTTCTGATCGATCTATTGGGCTATTCCTATAAGTGTCACAAACAGCCCTAGAGTTCGTACTAAAATAATACCTTAAGACACACATCAACCAAAATCCTAATGTCACCTAGATACTCCAATGTCACCATAAGTATCCGTGGGTTTGATTATACGATATGCATCACACAATCTCAGATTCATCTATTCAAACCAAAACAAAGAACTTCAAAGAGTGCCCCAAAGTTTCTACCAGAGAGTCAAGATGAAAACGTGTGTCAACCCCTATGCATAAGTTCACAAGGTCACAGAACCCGCAAGTTGATCACCAAAACATACATTAAGTAGATCACGTGAATATCCCATTGTCACCATAGATAAGCACATGCAAGACATACATCAAGTGTTCTCAAATCCTTAAAGACTCAATCCGATAAGATAACTTCAAAGGGAAAACTCAATCCATTACAAGAAGGTAGAGGGGGAGAAACATCATAAGATCTACTATAATAACAAAGCTCGCGGTACATCAAGATCGTTCCAAATCAAGAACACGAGAGAGAGAGAGAGATCAAACACATAGCTACTAGTACATACCCTCAACTCTGAGGGTGAACTACGCCCTCCTCATCATGGAGCGCGTCTGGATGATGAAGATGTCCACCGATGAAGATTTCCCCTCTGGCAGGGTGCCGGAACAGGGTCCTGATTGGCTTTTGGTGGCTATAGAGGCTTGCGGCGGCAGAACTACTGATCTAGGTTCTGTTTTGGAGGTTTGGGGATATATAAGAGGTGTTGGCGTCGAGAACAAGTCAGGGGAGTCCACGAGGGGCCCACAAGGTCGGAGGGTGCTTGGGGGGGGGGGGTAGGGCGCGCCCTCCACCCTTGTGGAGGCCTCGTGGCTCTTCTGGCCCAACTCTTTTGCTTCGGGGGCTTCTTCTGGTACAAAAACAGTCGCCGTGAAGTTTCAGGTCAATTGGACTCCGTTTGATATTGCTTTTCTACAAAACTCAAAAACAAGGAAAAACAGAAACTGGCAATGGTCTCTAGGTTAATAGGTTAGTCCCAAAAATTATATAAAATAGCACATAAATGCATATAAAACATCCAAGATTGATAATATAATAGCATGGAACAGTCGAAAATTATAGATAAGTTGGAGATGTATCAAGTACTACGACGGCTGGTGCTCGTCAATCTCCGCCGCCTCCTCCATGTCCAGCTCACATCCGATGATCTCCTAGGGAAGGGGATCCATGTCATCCATCACACCATACTCGGCAAGCATCTTGACATCCGCATCCTCCATATCTTTGGAATAGGCCGCCACGAGCTGGGTGTGGGCAGCCGCGATCTGGGCTTGGGCGGGCTTCGTCGTGGCAAGTATGCCACACAGGAACGGACGGCTGCTCGAATGCTCTCGGCGATTGCCAACTCTTCGGTCGTGCGTTGCTGACCATTGTCAGAGAAGCTTCATTCGATTTGTGCGGTGACTGGCATGAGCTGGGTGTGGGTGGCCTCGACATGCTCGTGGGCGGCCTCCATCAGGGCAAAGGTCGCGGCGTGAAATAGACAGCCGTTGTGCCGCTCTCAGGAGTTGCTATCTGATAACCCACAAGTATAGGGGATCGTTTGTATCCTTGTTCGATAAATAAGAGTGTCGAACCCAACAATGAGCTAAAGGTAGAACAAATATTCCCTCAAGTTCTATCGACCATTGATACAACTCTACGCACACTTGATGTTTGTTTTACCTAAAACAAGTATGAAACTATTTTGCAAGAATAAAAGTACGAGTACTTTGCAAGAATAAAAACTATGAACAAATTGCAAGGTAATAAAAGTAGATAGCTTTTGTCAACAAGAAAGTCATTTGTCCCTAGGCAATCGATAACAAGTACCGGTAATCATTCTTGTAATTTTATATGAGGGAAAGGCATGAGCTAACATACTTTCTCTACTTGGATCATATGCACTTATGATTGGACCCCTAGCAAGCATCCGCAACTACTGAAGATCATTAAGGTCATGAAACCCAACCATAGCACTAAGTATCAAGTCATCTTTGCTCCCATATACCATAACCCACTTATCCGCGTTTAGGCTGCTGTCACCCCTACAACACCGACAATAAGCAAACCATGAACATATTGCAACACCCTATAGTGGGGGCCCGTCACGTTTGCGTTACACGGAGGGCACCATAGGACAGCACCATAAATAAAATATACACTCATACCAACCAAGATCACGATTAACCTAGAGGAAAAAATATATCTACTCAAACATCATAGGGTAACCATAGATCATTGGGAAATAATATATGGAGTTGAGAACCATGTTTAAGTAGAGATTACAGTGGAGAGAAAGTTGGTGTGGACGGTAGAAAGGTTGTTGATGTAGATCGTTGTCCCGATCCTTGCCCCGACAGCATTCTGGCGCCCCCGAGAGAGAGGGGGAGAGAGCCCCCCCTCCCTCTTCTTCCTTGGCCTCCCCCCTAGATGGGAGGAGGGTTCCACCTCTGGTCCATGGCCTCCATGGAGGCGGAGGGGCGGCAGACCCTCCGAGATTGGATCTCCCTCTTTGTTCTCTTATGTTTTGCGTTCCCCAGATCTGGCCAAAAACTGTTTCTTATATTCCTAGAGATCTGTAACTCCGATAGCGCTAAAATCTTAACATGATGTATTTCTAGATATAAGCTTCCTTGTGCATGAAGTAGAGCCCCAACCGACATACAAGGTGAGCACAACCCACCACCACGCGCTTGGAGCCTGGGGCGCGCCCTGGTGTCTCTTGGTCACGGTGGGCCTCCGTTTGCGTTGATTCCAAGTCCCAAAATTCACATATATTCCAAAATAATTCTCCGTAAATTTTTATCGCGTTTGGACTTCGTTTGATATGGATTTTCTGCAAAACAAAAAGCATGCAAAAAACAGGAACGAGCACCGGACACTGGATCAATAGATTAGTCCAATAAATCATATAAAATGTTGCCAAAAGTATGTGAAAGTTGTATAATATTGGCATGAAACATTAATAAATTATAGATACAACGGAGACGTATGAGCATGCCCAAGCTTAATTCCTACTTGTCCTCGAGTAGGTAAATGATAGATAAGATAATTTTTGATGTGGAATGCTACCTAACATAAACTTGACCATATATCTAATCATGGCATGAATATTAAGACATAAGTGATTCAAAGCAATAGTCTATAATTTTACATAGAGACATCAATACTTAGGTATCCCAACAAACAATCATGTCTTTCAAAATATCAACGCTAAAGAAAGCTATCCCTACAAAATCATGTAGTCTTGTCATGCTCTGTCTTCTTAACACAAAGTATTTATAATGCACAACCCCGATGACAAGCCAAGTAATTGGTTCATACTCCCTCCGTCTAGTGAAGAGTGTACATCTAGAAATTTTAGGACAAATTATGGAGTTGAGTAAAAAATGTATTAGAAAGGTGCAAGTCACCATCTCTCTCCTCTTTAATTACCCAACCCCCAATGAGATAAGTGCATGTAGAAATTAAGAAGACCATGTGCAGATTGATATTGGTCTTGATTACCGTGTGATAAGAGAGAAGTATTTTTTTCCTACTTTAGAGTGCATTGGGAAGATAGAAGTACACTCTTTTGCGGACAAATTTTGAAGCTAGATGTACACTCTTTACCGGACGGAGGGAGTACTTTTTAATGTGCTTCTGCTTTTTCAGCCCTCACGCAATACATGAGCGCAAGCCATGGGTATAGCACTACGGGTGGAATAGAGTATGATGATAGGGGTAAATATAGAGAAGACAAAAAGTAAGAAAGTATCACATCGACGGGCTAACCAACGGGCTATGGAGATGCCCATCAATTGATATCAGTGCGAGGAGTAGGGATTGCCATGCAACGAATGCACTAAGAACTATAAGTGTATAAAAGCTCAAAACCAAAACTAAGTGGGTGTGAATCTAATCCTATAATGAAAAATTCCCACTAGTATATGAAAGTGACAACATAGGAGACTCTCTATATGAAAAACAAGGTGCTACTTTGAAGCACAAGTGTGAAACTAGCATGCGCTTCTCTCTTTTTTTTCCCTTTTTTTCTTTCTCCTTTTTTCTTTTTTAATATTTTTTCTCTCACTTGTGGGGGAATCATAGTATCCATCATCCTTTCCTCACTGGGGCAATGCTCCAAAAATGAATAATGATGATCATCACACTTCTATTTACTTATAAGTCAAAAGGAATAAAAATTACAACTCGATACCTATAACAAAATATGACTCTATATGAATGCCTCTGGCAGTGTACCAGGATGTGCAATGATTTAGCTTAACATGTATGAAAAATGATGAACGGTGGCTGAGCCACAAATACTATGTCAGCTATATGATCATGCAAACCAATATGACAATGAATGCTCAAGTCATCACAATGGAAGCGGTGGAAGTTCAATGGTAATATATCTCGGAAGGCTATGGAAAGGCCATAATAGGTAGGTATGGTGGTTGTTTTGAGGAAGATATAATAAGGCTTATGTGTGATAGAGCGTATCATATCACGGGGTTTGGATGCACCGGTGAAGTTTGCACCAACTCTCAAGGTGAGAAAGGGCAATGCACGGTGCCGTAGAGGCTGGCAAATTGCGAAAAGGTAAGAGTGTGTATAATCCATGGACTCACATTAGTCATAAAAAACTCATATACTTATTGCAGAAGTTTATTAGCCCTCGAAGCAAAGTACTACTATGCATGCCCCTAGGGGGATAAATTGGTAGGAAAAGACCATCTCTCGTCCCCGACCGCCACTCATAAGGAAGACAATCAATAATAAATCATGCTCCAACTTCATAGCATAACAAGAGACTATACGTGCATGCTTCGGGAATCACAAACCTCAACACCAATATTCTTACTAACCACAACCGTTTACTAGTACCTCCCACATATTCCATCTCTATATCACAAAACTATTGCAAGGAATCAAACATATCATATTCAGTGATCCATAAGTTTTGTGTAGGATTTTATGACTAACCATGCAAATGACCAATTCCTGTCGACTCCCTAAATAGATATAAGTGAAGCATGAATGTTTAATTCTTTCTACAAAAGATCAAGCTCTAACAAGTATAAGTGAAGCAAAAGAGCATTCTACAAATAACGGTTTTCTATTGGAAGAGAAACAGGCAATCCAAACTTCAAATGATATAAGTGAAGCACATGAAGCATTCTATAAAGCCACACTCAAAAGATATAAGTGAAGTGCAATGGGCATTCTATAAATCAACCATGCACTATCTCATACCAGCTGAAGGAAATATGCCCTAGAGGCAATAATAAAGTTTTTATTCTATATTTCCTTATATCATGATAAATGTTTATTATTTATGCTAGAATTGTATTAACCACAAACTTGATACATGTGTGGATACATAGACAAAACACCGTGTCCCTAGTAAGCCTCTACTAGACTAGCTCGTTAATCAAATATGGTTAAGTTCCTAACCATAGACATGTGTTGTCATTTGATGAACGGGACCACATCATTCGGAGAATGATGTGATGGACAAGACCCATCCATTAGCATAGCATATTGATTGTTCACTTTTATTTCTATTTCTTTCTTCATGTCAAATACATATTCCTTTGACTATGAGATTATGCAACTCCCGGATTCCGGAGGAATACCTTATGTGCGATCAAACGTGGCAACATAATTGGGTGATTATAAAGATGCTCTACAGGTATATCCGAAGGTGTTTGTTGGGTTGGCATAGAACGAGACTAGGATTTGTCACTCCGAGTATCGGAGAGGTGTCTCACGGCCCTCTCGGTAATACACATCATAAGAATCCTTGCAAGCAATGTGACTAATGAGTTAGTTGCAGGATGATGTATTACGGAACGAGTAAAGAGACTTGCCGATAACGAGATTGAACTAGGTATGAAGATTCCGATGATCGAATCTCGGGCAAGTAATATACCGATGACAAAGGGAATAACGTATGTTGTCATAAGGTTCGACCGATAAAGATCTTCATAGAACATGTAGGAGCCAATATGGGCATCCAGGTTTCGCTATTGGTTATTGAATAGAGAGATGTCTCAGTCATGTCTACATAGTCCTCGAATCCGTAGGGTCCGCACACTTAACGTTCATTGATGATATAGTATTATATGAGTTATGTATATTGGTGATCGAATTTTGTTCGGAGTCCCGAATATGATCACGGACATGACGAGGAACTCCGGATTGGTCCGGAGATAAAGATTGATATATGGGATAATAGTGTTCGGTCTCCGGAAAGGTTCCAGAATTCACCAGAAGGGGTTCCGGATGTTTCCCGAAATGTATGGGTACAAGAACACTTTATTTGGGCCAAAGGGGAAAGCCCACGAGGTTTTTTGAAAGCGCAAAAGGAAGTTTTGCGCAGTCCAGGGGTCAGACGCCGGGAACCCTGGTGTCTGGTCCTGGGGTTCGAGAAGGACTCTTGCCTTCCAGGAAAAACCGACTTTGACGAGGCTTTTACTCCAAGGTTCGACCCCTGGGCTGAACATATAAATAGAGGGGCAGGGCTAGCACCCAAGACACATCAAGATTCAGCAAGCCATGTGCCGGCAACCCCGTCCTCTCTAGTTTATCCTCCGTCTAGTTTCTGTAGTGCTTGGCGAAGCCCTGTGGAGATTGTTCTTCATCACCAACCGTCACCACGCCATTGTGCTGCCAGAACACATCTACTACTTCGCCCGTCTTGCTGGATAAAGAAGGCGACGTCATCAAGCTGAACGTGTGCTGAACGCGGAGGTGTCGTACGTTCGATACTTCATCGGGACGGATCACGAAGGTGTACGACTACATCAACCGCATTGATAAACGCTTCTGCTTTGTGATCTTCAAGGGTATGAAGATGCTCTCCCCTCTCATTGCTATGCATATCCTAGATAGATCTTGCGTGAGCGTCGGATTTTTTTGAAATTGCATGCTAGATTTCCCAACAGTGGCATCCGAGCCAGGTCTATGCGTAGATGATATGCACGAGTAGAACACAAAGAGTTGTGGGCGGTGATCGCCATACTGGTTACCACCAATATCTTATTATGATTCGGCGGTATTGTTGGATGAAGTGCCCGGACGAACCTTACATGACCACGTTCATGGGACCGGTTCCACCGACATCCATGCAACTAGTTTGGATAAAGGTGGCTAGCGGGTGTCTGTTTCTCCAACTTTATTTGAATCAAATTTGACTGCGGCCGGTCCTTGTTGATGGTTAAAACAACAAACTTGATAAATCACCATTGTGGTTTGATGCGTACGTAAGTACGGTTCTTGCTAGAAGCCCGTAGCAGCCACGTAAAACTTGCAACAACCAAGTAGAGGACGTCTAAGTTGTTTTTGCAGGGCATGTTGTGATGTGATATGGTCAAGACATGATGTGATATATGTTATTGTATGAGATGATCATGTTTTGTAAAATTTACTGGCAACCGGCAGTAGCCTTATGGTTGTCTCTTTATTGTATGAAATGCAAACGCCATGTAATTGCTTTACTTTATCACTATGTGCTAACGATAGTTGTAGAAGCAATAGTTGGCGAGACGACCACGACGCTATGATGGAGATCAAGGTGTCAAGCGAGTGATGATAGAGATCATGACGGTGCTTGGGAGATGGAGATCAAAGGCACAAGATGATGATGATGGCCATATCATGTCACATATTTTGATTGCATGTAATGTTTATCTTTTATGCATCTTATTTTGCTTACTACGGTGGTAGCATTATAAGATGATCCCTTACTAAAATTTCAAGGTATAAGTGTTCTCCCTGAGTATGCACCGTTGCGACAGTTCGTCGTGCTGAGACACCACGTGATGATCGGGTGTGATAGGCTCTATGTTCACATACAACGGGTGCAAAACAATTTTGCACATGCGGAATACTCGGGTTAAACTTGACGAGCCTGGCATGTACAGACATGGCCTCAGAACACTGGAGACCGAAAGGTCGAACGTGAATCATATAGTATATATGACCAACATAGAGATGTTCACCATTGAAGACTACTCCATCTCACGTAATGATCGAACATGGTTTAGTTGATTTGGATCACGTATCACTTAGATGACTCGAGGGATGTCTATCTAATTGGGATTTCTTAAGTAATTTGATTAATTGAACTTAATTTATCATGAACTTAGTCCTCATAGTATTTGCATGTCTATGTTGTAGATCATTAGCTCGCGATATAACTCCTATATATTTTTGATATGTTCCTAGAGAAAAGTTGAAAGATGATAGTAGCAATGATGCGGACTGGGTCCGTGATCTGAGGATTATCCTCGTTGCTGCACAGAAGAATTATGTCCTTGATGCACCGCTAGGTGAGAAACCTGTTGCAAGAGCAGATACAAACATTATGAATGTTTTGCAAGCTCGAGATGAGGACTACTTGATAGTTTAGTGCACCATGCTTTACGGCTTAGAACCGGGACATCAAAAACGTTTTGAACACCACGAAGCATATGAGATGTTCCAAGAGCTGAAATTGGTATTTCAGACTCATGCCCGTGTCAAGAGGTATGAGACCTCTGACAAGTACTTTTCCTACAAGATGGAGGAGAATAGCTCAACCAGTGAGCATGTGCTCAGAATGTCTGGGTACTACAATCACTTGAATCAAGTGGGAATTAATCTTCTACATAAGATAGTGATTGACAGAGTTCTTTAGTCACTATCACCAAGCTACTAGAACTTCATGATGAACTATAATGTGCAAGGGATAATGGAAAAGGTTCCCAAGCTCTTCGCGATGCTGAAATCAGCTAAGGTAGAAATCAAGAAAGAACATCAAGTGTTGATGGTTAACAAGATCACCAGTTTCAAGAAAAGTGGCAAAGGAAAAGAAAGGGAACTTCAAGAAGAATGAAAAGCAAGTTGCCACTCCCGTGAACAAGCCCAAAGCTAGACCTAAGCCTGAAACTGAGTGCTTCTACTGCGAAGGGAATGGTCACTTGAAGCGGAACTACCCCAAATACTTGGCGGATAAGAAGGATGGCAAAATGAACAAAGGTATATTTGATATACATGTTATTGATGTGTACTTTACTAGTGTTCATAGTAACCCCAGGGTATTTGATACCGGTTAAGTTGCTAAGATTAGTAACTCAAAAAAGGAGTTGCAAAATGAACAGAGACTAGTTAAGGGCGAGGTGACGATGTGTGTTGGAAGTGATTCCAAGGTTGATAAGATCACCATCGCACACTCCCTTTACATTTGGGATTAGTGTTGGACCTAAATAAATATTATTTGGTGTTTGCGTTGAGCATGAATATGATTGGATCATGTTTATTATGATATGGTTATTCATTTAAGTAAGAGAATAATTGTTGTTCTATTTACATGTAAAAAAACCTTCTATGGTCATACACACAGTGTAAATGGTTTATTGAATCTCGATCGTAGTGATACACATATTCATAATATTGATGCCAAAAGATGCAAAGATGATAATGATAGTGCAACATATTTGTGGCACTACCATTTAGGTCATATTGCTGTAAAGCACATGGAGAAACTCCATACGGATGGATTTTTGGAATCACTTGATTATGAATCATTTGATATTTGTGAACCATGCCTCATGGGCAAGATGACTAAAACTCCATTCTTCGGAACAATGGAGTGAGCCAATGACTTATTGGAAATATTACATACCGATGTATACGGTCCGATGAGTGTTGAAGCTCGCGGCGGATATCGTTATTTTATAACCTTCATAGATGATTTGAGCAGATATGGGTATATCTACTTGATGAAACACAAGTCCGAAACAATTGAAAAGTTCAAAGAATTTCAGAGTGAAGTGGAGAATCATCGTATCAAGAAAATAAAGTTTCTATGATCAGATCGTAGAGGCGAATATTTGAGTTACGAGTTTGGCCTTCATTTAAAACAATGTGGAATAGTTTCACAACTCACGCCACCTGGAACACCACAGTGTAATGGTGTGTCTGAACGTCGTAACCGTACTTTATTAGATATGGTGCATTCTATGATGTGTCTTACCAATTTGCCCTTATCATTTTTGGGTTATGCATTAGAGACAGATGCATTCACGTTAAATAGGGCACCGTCTATATCCATTAAGACGACACCGTATGAACTATGATTTGGCAAGAAACCAAAGCTATCGGTTCTTAAAGTTTGGGGTTGCGATCCTTATGTGAAAAAGCTTCAGCCTGATAAGCTCAAATCCAAATCGGAGAAGTGCGTCTTCATAGGATACCAAAAAGAAACTATTGGGTACACCTTCTACCACATATCCGAAGGCAAGATCTTTGTTGCTAAGAATGGATCCTTTCTAGAGAAGGAGTTTGTCTCGAAAGAAGTGAGTGGGAGGAAAGTACAACTTGATGAGGCAATTGTACCTTCTCTCGAATTGGAAAGTAGCTCATCACATAAAATAGTTCTCGTGATGCCTACACCAACTAGAGAGGAAGCTAATGATAATGATCACGAAACTTCAGATCAAGTTACCACTGAACTTTGTGGGTCAACCAGAGCATGTTCCACACCAGAGTGGTACGGTAACCCTGTTCTGGAAGTCATGTTACTAGACCATGACGAACCTGCGAACTATGAAGAAGCTATGATGAGACCATATTCCAATAAATGTCTTGAGGCCATGAAAACTGAGATAGGATCCATATATGAGAGCAAAGTGTGGACTTTGGTGGACTTGCCCAATGATCAGCAATCCATTGAGAATAAATGGATATTCAATAGGAAGACAGACACTGATGGTAGTGTTACTATCTACAAAGCTCGACTTGTCGCAAATGGTTTTCGACAAGTTCATGGTGTTGACTATGATGAGATTTTCTCACTCGTAGTGATGCTTAAGTCTGTTCGAATCATGTTAGTAATTGCTGGATTATATGAAATCTAGCAAATGGATGTCAAAACTGCATTCCTTAATGGATTTCTTAAAGAAGAGTTGTATATGATGCAACCAAAAGGTTTTGTCGATCCTAAAGGTGCTAACAAAGTGTGCAAACTCCAGCGATCCATCTATGGACTGGTGCAAGCATCTGAAAGTTGGAATATACGCTTTGATAAGGTGATCAAATCATATGGTTTTATACAGATTTGAAGTGAAGCATGTATTTACAAGAAAGTGAGTGGGAGCTCTGTAGAATTTCTAATATTATATGTGGATGACACATTGTTGATTGGAAATGATATAGAATTTTCGGATAGCATAAAGGATATTTGAATAAAAAATTAATGAAAAACCTCAGTGAAGCTGCTTACATATTGAGCATCAAGATCTATAGGGATAGATCGGGATGCTTAATAGGACTTTCACAAAGCACATACCTTGATAAAGTTTTGAAGAAGTTCAAAATGAATCAATCAAAGAAAGGGTTCTTGCCTGTGTTACAAGGTGTGAAATTGAGTAAGACTCAGAACCCAACCACTGCAGAAGATAGAGAGAGAATGAAAGTCATTCCCTATGCCTCAGCCATAGGTTCTATAAAGTATGCTATGCTGTGTACCAGACTTGTTGTGTGCCTTGCCATGAGTTTGGCAAGGGGGTATGTTGGATCGGAAGTATGTCTAGAGGGGGGTGATTAGACTATTTGACCAAATAATAATCTAGCCTTTTCCCAATTTTAAGTTTTGGTAGATTTTATCAATATAGAACAAGTCAAGCAATCAACCCACACATGCAAGTCTAAGAGTATATATAGCAGCGGAATGTAAAACATTGCATATGAAGGTAAATGGAGGAGTTTGGAGGGAGCAAACGCAATGTAGACACGGAAGATTTTTGGCGTGGTTCTGATAGGTGGTGCTATCGTACATCCACGTTGATGGAGACTTCAACCCACGAAGGGTAACAGTTGCGCTAGTCCATGGAGGGCTCCACCCATGAAGGGTCCATGAAGAAGCAACCTTGTCTATCCCACCATGGCCATCGCCAACGAAGGACTTGCCTCGCTAGGGTAGATCTTCACGAAGTAGGCGATCTCCTTGCTTGTACAAACTCCTTGGTTCAACTACACATTCTTGTCGGAGGCTCCCAAGTGAAACCTAACCAATCTAGGAGACACCACTCTCCAAAAGGTAATAGATGGTGCGTTGATGATGAACTCCTTGCTCTTGTGCTTCCAATGATAGTCTCGCCAACATTCAACTCTCTCTCACTATTTGGATTTGGTGGAAAGGATGATTTGAGTGGAAAGCAACTTGGGGAAGGCTAGAGATCAAGATTCATATGGTTGGAATGGAATATCTTGGTCTCAACACGTGAGTAGGTGGTTCTCTCTCAGAAAATCTATGTTGGAAGTGTAGGCTGATACGTCCATTTTGCATCATGCTTTTATATTGATATTTATTGCATTATGGGCTGTTATTACACATTATGTCACAATACTTATGCCTATTCTCTCTTATTTTACAAGGTTTACATGAAGAGGGAGAATGCCGGCAGCTAGGATTCTAGGCTGGAAAAGGAGCAAATATTAGAGACCTATTCTGCACCGCTCCAAAAGTCATGAAACTTCATGGAAGAAGTTTTCAGAATATATAAAAAATACTCGGTGGAAGAGATTCACCAGGGGCCCACACCCTGCCCACGAGGGTGGGGCGCGCCCTACCCCCCTGGGCGCGTCCCCCTACCTCGTGGGCCCCCTGATGGCCCTCCGGTGGCCATCTTCTGCTATATGAAGTCTTTCAATGGGAAAAAAGAAGCCATCTTCTCAGACAAAATCCGCCGCCACGAGGCGGAACTTTGGCGAAACCAATCTAGGGCTCCGGTAGAGCTGTTCTGCCGGGGAAACTTCCCTCCCGGAGGGGGAAATCATCGCCATCGTCATCACCAACGCTCACCTCATCGGGAGAGGGAAATCTCCATCAACATCTTCATCAGCACCATCTCCTCTCAAAACCCTAGTTCATCTCTTGTATCCAATTCTTGTCTCCAAGTCCTGGATTGATGCTAGTAGGTTGCTAGTAGTGTTAATTACTCCTTGTAGTTGATACTAGTTGGTTTAATTGGTGGAAGATCATATGTTCAGATCCTATATGCATATTAATACCCCTCTGATTATGAACATGTTTATGCTTTGTGAGTAGGTACGTTTGTTCCCGAGGACATGGGAGAAGTCTTGCTATTAGTAGTCATGTGAATATGGTATTCGTTCGATATTTGATGAGATGTATGTTGTCTCTCCTCTAGTGGTGTTATGTGAACATCGACTACATGATACTTCAACATTATTTGGGCCTAGAGGAAGGCATTGGGAAGTAATAAGTAGATGATGGGTGCTAGAGTGACAGAAGCTTAAACCCTAGTTTATGCGTTGCTTCGTAAGGGGCTGATTTGGATCCATATGTTTCATGCTATGGTTAGGTTTACCTTAATACTTTGTTGTAGTTGCGGATTCTTGCAATAGAGGTTAATCATAAGTGGGATGCTTGTCCAAGTAAGGACAGTACCCAAGCACCGGTCCACCCGCATACCAAATTATCAAAGTACCGAACGTGAATCATATGAGCGTGATGAAAACTAGCTTGACGATATTCCCATGTGTCCTCGGGAGCGCTTTTCACTATATAAGAGTTTGTCCAGGCTTGTCCTTTGCTACGAAAAGGATTGGGCCACCTTGCTCCACCTTATTTACTTTTGTTACTTGTTGCTCGTTACAAATTATCCTATCACAAAACTATCTGTTAGCACTTGTTTCAGTACTTGCAGAGAATACCTTGCTGGAAACCGCTTATCATTTCCTTATGCTCCTCGTTGGGTTCGACACTCTTACTTATCGAAAGGACTACGATAGATCCCCTATGCTTGTGGGTCATCAAGACTCTTTTCTGGCGCCGTTGCCGGGGAGTGAAGCACCTTTGGTAGGTGGAATTTGGTAAGGAAAAATTTATATAGTGTGCTGAAATTTACTGTCACTTGTTACTATGGAAAGTAATCCTCTGAGGGGCTTGTTCGGGGTATCTTCACCCCGACCAGTAGAGCAAAGAGTTGCTCCTCAACCTACTGAACCTACTGAAAATGAAAATGTCTGCTTTGAAATTCCTTCGGGGATGATAGAAAAACTGCTAGCTAATCCCTTTTTAGGAGATGGAACAAAACATCCTGATGAGCATCTAATATATGTGGATGAAGTTTGTGGATTATTTAAGCTTGCAGGTGTACCCAGAGATGTTGTTAAGAACAAGGTATTCCCTTTATCTTTGAAGGGACATGCATCGACATGGTATAGGCTATGTGATGATATGGGGTCTTGGAATTACAAACGATTGAAATTGGAATTTCATCAGAAGTTTTATCCTATGCATCTTGTTCATCATGATCGCAATTATATATAATTTTTGGCCTCGCGTAGGAGAAAGCATCGCTCAAGCTTGGGGGAGGCTTAAATCAATGTTATATTCATGCCCCAATCATGAGCTCTCAAGAGAAATTATTATTCAAAATTTTTATGCTCGGCTTTCAATCAATAATCGCTCCATGCTAAATACTTCTTGTACTGGTTCATTTATGATGAAGAATATTGAATTTAGATGGGGTTTATTGGAAAGAATTAAACGCAACTCTGAAGATTGGGAACTCGACGAAGGCAAGGAGTCAGGTATAACACCTAAGTTTGATTGTGTTAAATCTTTTATGGATACTGATGCTTTTCGTGAATTTAGCACTAAATATGGACTTGACTCTGAGATAGTAGCTTCTTTCTGTGAATCATTTGCCTCATGTTGATCTCCCTAAGGAGAAGTGGTTTAAATATCATCCTCCCATTTAAGTATAAGTAGTTGAACCTATTAAAGTTGAAGAAAAGACTATCACTTATAATGTTGATCCCATTGTTCCTACCGCTTATATCGAGAAACCATCTTTCCCTATTAGAATAAAGGATCATGCTAAAGTTTCAACTGTGGTTCGTAAGAGTAATGCTAGAACACCTACACCCCCTGAGAAAATTAAAGTTGAACCGAGTATTGCTATGGTTAAAGATCTCTTGGTCGATAATAGTGATGGGCATGTTATTTACTTCTGTGATGAAGGTGCTAGAATTGCTAGACCCGATACTAAAAATAAACATAGACATGTTGTAGGCATGCCTGTTGTTTCTGTTAAAATAGGAGATCATTGCTATCATGGCTTATGTAACATGGGTGCTAGTGTGAGTGCAATACCTCATTCCTTATACAAAGAAATTATGCGTGATATTGCACCTGATGAGATAGATGGTATTGATGTTAAAATTAAGCTTGCCAATAGAGATACTATTTCACCAGTTGGGATTGTTAGAGATGTTGAAGTCTTGTGTGGTAAAGTTAAATATCCTACTAATTTTCTTGTTCTTGGTTCCCCACAAGATGACTTTTGTCCCATTATATTTGGTAGACCCTTCTTGAATAGTGTTAATGCTAAGATAGACTGCAAAAAGGATATTGTTACTGTTGGTTTAGGGGATATGTCTCATGATTTTAATTTTGCTAAATTTCGTAGACAACCCCATGATAAAGAATTGCCTAGTAAAGATGAAATTATTGGTCTTGCTTCTATTGTCGTCCCTCCTAATGATCCTTTAGAATAATATTTGCTAGACCATGAAAATGATATGTTTATGAATGAAGGAAGGGAAATAGATGAAGTATTCTTTAAACATGGACCTATTTTGAAACACCATTTGCTTGTTGAAATTCTAGGGGATCCTCCTCCACCCAAGGGTGATCCCGTGTTTGAGCTTAAACCATTACCTGGTACTCTTAAATATGCTTATCTTGATGAAAAGAAGATAGATCCTGTTATTATTAGTGCTAACCTTTCAGAGCAGGAAGAAGAGAAATTATTGAAAACTCTAAATAAGCACCGTGCTGCTATTGGATATACTCTTGATGATCTTAAGGGCGTTAGTCCCACTCTATGCCAGCACAAAATCCTAAGATGCTAAATTGGTTGTTGATCACCAACGACGGTTAAATCCTAAGATGAAAGAAGTGGTAAGAAATGAAATACTAAAGCTTCTGGAGGCAGGTATAATTTATCCTGTTGCTGATAGTCAGTGGGTAAGTCCTCTCCATTGTGTCCCTAAGAAGGGAGGTATTACTGTTGTTCCTAATGATAAAGATGAATTGATCCCACAAAGAATTGTTACATGTTATAGAATGGTAATTGATTTCCGCAAATTAAATAAAGCTACTAGAAAGGATCATTACCCTTTACCTTTTATTGATCGAATGCTAGAAAGATTATCCAAACATACACATTTTTGCTTTCTAGACAGTTATTCTAGTTTCTCTCAAATACCTGTGTCGAAAGAGGATCAGGAAAAGACCACTTTTACTTGCCCTTTCGATACCTTTGCTTATAGACGTATGCCTTTTGGTTTATGTAATGCACCTGCTACCTTTCAAAGATGTATGATTGCTATATTCTCTGACTTTTGTGAAAAGACTGTTGAGGTTTTCATGGATGATTTGTTCGTGTATGGAACTTCTTTTGATGACTTCTTAAGCAAACTTGATCGAGTTTTGCAGACATGTGAAGAAACTACTCTTGTCTTGAATCGGGAGAAGTGCCACTTTATGGTTAATGAAGGTATTGTCTTGGGGCATAAAATTTCTGAAAGAGTTATTGAAGTTGATAAAGCTAAGTTGATGCTATCTAAAAGATGTCGTGTCCCAATCATGAGCTTGGGGGAGGCTTAAATCAATGTTATATTCATGCCCCAATCATGAGCTCTCAAGAAAAATGATTATTCAAAATTTTTATGCTCGGCTTTCTGGTAACAATCGCACCATGCTTGATACTTCTTGTGCTGGCTCTTTTATGATGAAGACTATTGAATTCAAATGAGATTTATTGGAAAGAATTAAACGCAACTCTGAAGATTGGGACCTCGACAAAGGTAAGGATTCAGGTATGACACATAGTTTTGATTGTGTTAAATCTTTTATGGATACCGATGTTTTCCGTAAATTTAGCACTAAATATGGACTTGACTGTGAGATAGTAGCTTCTTTCTGTGAATCTTTTGCTACTTATGTTAATCTACCCAAGGAGAAGTGATCTAAATATCATCCTCCCATAGGAGTAAAAGTAGTTGCACCTATTAAAGTTGAAGAAAAGATTGTCACTTATAATGATTGTAACGCCCGAGACCAATGTGCCAGGTGTTCTCCAGTTATTCACTGTTGTTGCCTTGTCATTGCTTGCGTGTCATGCATTTCTTATCATGTCATCAGTTGCATTTCATTTGCATACTTGTTCGTCTCATGCATCCGAGCTTTTTCCCCGTTGTCCATTTTGCATTCCGGCGCTTCGTTCTCCTCCAGTGGTCATTTCTACATTTCTTTCGTGTGTGGGGATTAAACATTTCCAGATTGGACCGAGACTTGCCATGCGGCCTTGGTTTACTACCGGTAGACCGCCTGTCAAGTTTCGTACAATTTGGACTTCGTTTGATACTCCAACGGTTAATCGAGGGACCGAGAAGGCCTCGTGCATGTTGCAGCCCAACACCCCTCCAATTTGGCCCAAAACCCACCAAAACCCTCTCCATCATCTAGAGCGTTCGATCACGATCACGTGGCCAAAAACCGCACCTCATTTGGACTCTCCTAGCTCCCTCTACCTATAAATATGTGCTCCCCTCCCAAAATTCACGGATGAACCCTAACCTTCGTCCTCCTTGCACCGCCGGACACGTCCGCCCGGTGGCCGGACATGTCCACCCCGCCCGGCCACCTCTCTCCGACCTATCAGCTTCCTCCACGTCACTCCGCCGCCGATTTCCACCAACCAGGCGCCGCCACCTCATCCGCGCCGACCCTCCTCTCTCTCCTCCCCGCGCCAGGCCCGCCGCGGCCCATCGCGGACCCACCCGGGCCCGAGCCGTCCGCCGCCACGCCCTAGTTGCCCGAGCCCCGCGCGCCGCCTGCGGACCCTGCCGCGCGGTCGCTCGCCGCCCGCGCCGGCTCCGCCCCGCCGCCGCACGCCGGCTCCGCCGCCGCCATGGGCGCCCCCGTCGCCGCTCGTCGCGGATCCGGTCGGGCCGGACCGGATCCGGCCGCCCTCACTTCTCCGGCGCCGCCCCGCGCCTCCCTGCCTTCTTTCCCATCTCCGGCGAGTCTCTCCGGCGAGATCCATGCTGCATCGAAATCCGTGCCAAGAACCCTAGATCTGGAGGTGGTAAATTCCAGTAAGTCCTCGAGATCTCTTTGTTTCATATGCCCATATTCATCATGTCGTAACCCCGCATCCGTAACTCCGATTTGAGCATATAGCATATTAAAATGTTCCTCTCAGAGAGTAGATCATTTCATCTCATTGCATCATTTTCATTAGAGTTCATCTTGATGCCCGAAATGCTGTTAGAAGAGTGCTACTTGAGATAATTGTCAGATATGCCGCTCCATTTAGCTATTTGTCATTTTTGCCATGATTATTGTGTGCATGATATGCCCCTGAGCTCTACATATGTTTTGTTATATGTTTTGCCATCTATCTAGAGGTGCAACCCATGTATTTTTGTGATGTGTGTGGTGACTAGCACAAGCTTGCAAAGTGAGGCACTTGGTAATGCTGATTTCAGGGACTTAACATTTCCACCAAGTCCTTGAGCTGTTTATCTCATATGGTCATATGTTCATGTTGTTTCCTAGTGATCCGTGCCTCTTTTGAGGATGATCAGTAAGGATGTTTTGTTAACCTTGTAGTGCTCTATCCATCCATGTCTTTGTTTGCAATTATGGAGCACCCTAGCTTGAGTCAATCGAGCTCTACTTTTGCTATTTCGTGAATCTGGGCAGATTGTCTACTTGTTAGCGATTTTGCCGAGGATGTTGTAGTTGATCCGTGCATGCCATGTTATTGTTCTTGCCATGTCTAGCTTGTATAATGTGTATTCTTGATGGGTGTATGCTTAGATTGTCAGGCCTTGCTCTGTAGTGAGTGCATCGAGCTTGTAAACATGCTTACTTGATATCTGTTTCAGCATGCTCCAGTTTTCACTAAGTCTGTGATCTGATTATGTTTTTGCCATGTTCACATGCTTGCAATTGTATTTTCTGATCCCTTTTGGCTCAAGGTCACTAAGGGACTTTTGTTAAGCTCTGTGAGTAGTTCCATGCCATGATTTACTTTGCCATGTTCAGGGCCTGTAGCATATAGTTTTCATGCTCCAAAGAGTGCTATCTGATCTGAAATTCCAGACAAATGTTAATTTCACTAAGTCTGAAATCTGTTTACCATATGCATTTTTGCCATGCTTGTTTGAACCTGTTAATGGATGAATTGGCCGTAGCTCAGTGCTAGACTTTTGTTAAGAATCATGAATGAATCCCTGCCATGTATTTTTATGCCATGTTTGAGTGCTGTAGCATGTTCATCTCGTTGCATTTAGATGGCTACTTGCTGTAAATCGCAGACCGGTGCCATATTTGAATTGCTCGCCATTTCCAAACCGTAACTCCGATTCCGGTGATCTTTATATCGTTTTCAAGCGATTTCATCTCACCTTTCCAGTGGAACGCTTGGATTTCCAAGTTGAGGCCAGGTTCATTCATTCCTTGTCAAATCATGCATATGCATCGCATACCGCATCTCGCATATCATACCATGTTCATGTGTTGGTTGTTTACTATGGTGTGTGCTTCTTTCTGGTGTTTGCTTCTTCGGGTTGGTTCCGGTATCGTCGCGTTTGTGAGGACCCGTTCGTCTATGTCCGTTTGTCTTCTTCTTCGACTTGTTCTTCTTCCTTGCGGGATTTCAGGCAAGATGATCATACCCTCGAAATCACTTCTATCTTTGCTTGCTTAGTTGCTCGCTCTTTTGCTATGCCTATGCTGCGATACCTACCACTTGCTTTTCATGCCTCCCATATTGTTGAACCAAGCCTCTAACCCACCTTGTCCTAGCAAACCATTGTTTGGCTATGTTACCGCTTTGCTCAGCCCCTCTTATAGCGTTGTTAGTTGCAGGTGAAGATCAAAGTTTGTTCCTTGTTGGAACATGAAGATGTTGTTCCTTGTTGGAACATGGAGATGTTGTTCCTTGTTGGAACATTTTTACTTGTTGGGATATCACACTATATCTTATTTAATTAATGTATCTATATACTTGGTAAAGGGTGGAAGGCTCGGCCTTATGCCTGGTGTTTTGTTCCACTCTTGCCGCCCTAGTTTCCGTCATATCGGTGTTATGTTCCCGGATTTTGTGTTCCTTACGCGGTTGGGTTATAATGGGAACCCCTCGACAGTTCGCTTTGAATAAAACTCCTCCAGCAAGGCCCAACCATGGTTTTACCATTTGCCAGCTAGCCTTTTCCCCTTGGGAGTCGCGCATCCTGAGGATCATCTTTATTTTAACCCCCCCCGGGCCAGTGCTTGTCTAAGTGTTGGTCCGAACTAGAGTCCTTTGCAGCGCCACCTCGGGGAAACTTGAGGGCTGGTTTTAGTTGTACGGAGCACTCATCCGGTGTTGCCCTGAGAACGAGATATGTGCACGTCCTATCAGGATGTCGGCGCATCGGGCGGTCTTGCTGGACTTGTTTTACCATTGTCGAGGATGTCTTGAAGAACCGGGATACCGAGTCTGATCGGAATGTCTCGGGAGGAGGTCTATTCCTTTGTTGACCGTGAGAGCTTGTTATGGGCTAAGTTGGGACTCCTCTACAGGGATTTGAACTTTCGAAAGTCGTGCCCGTGGTTATGGGCAGATGGGAATTTGTTAATGTCCGGTTGTAGAAAACCTGAAGTTGACTTTAATTAAAATGCATAACCGTGATGGTCTCTTTCCGGCGGAGCCCGGGAAGTGAACACGGTTGCTGGAGTTATGCTTGACGTAGGTTGTTTTAGGATCACTTCTTGATCATACTTTTATCGACCGTACTTTGCCTTCTCTTCTCGCTCTCATTTGCGTATGTTAGCCACCATATATGCTAGTCGCTTGCTGCAGCTCCACCTCATACCTTTACCTTACCCATAAGCTTAAATAGTCTTGATCGCGAGGGTGTGAGATTGTTGAGTCCCCGTGACTCACAGATACTTCCAAAACCAGTTTGCAGGTACCGATGTTACCGAGCAGGTGACACAACCAAGCTCAAGGAGGAGCTCGATGAAGATCTTGTCCTTTGTGTTGTTTCGTTCTAGTTGATCAGTAGTGGAGCCCAGTTGGGGTCGAGCGGGGACCTTTGTCGCATTTGGGGTTCTTCCTTTATTTTGTTTCTGTTGTCGGACCTTGATTGTATTTGGATGTTGTAATGCTTTATTCATGTAATTATGTGAAGTGGCGATTGTAAGCCAACTATGTATCTTTTCCCCTATCGTAATACATGGGTTGTGTGAAGATTACCTCACTTGCGACATTTCCTTCAATGCGGTTATGCCTCTAAGTCATGCTTTGACACGTGGAAGATATAGCCGCATCGAGGGCGTTACAATGATCCAATTGTTCCTACTTCTTATGTTGAGAAACCACCTTTCCCTGTCAGGATAAAGGATCATGCTAAAGCTTCAACTGTGGTTCATAAAAGCAATATTAAAACTTATACACCTCATGAGCAAATTAAAGTTAAACCTAATATTGCTATTGTTAAAGATCTTTTGTCTGATAATATTGATGGTCATGTTATTTATTTCTGTGATGAAACTGCTTGAATTGCTAAACCTTGTGCTAAAGATAAACCTAGACCTGTGGTAGGCATGCCTGTTATCTCTGTTAAAATAGGAGATCATTGTTATCATGGTTTATGTGATATGGGTGCCAGTGCTAGTGCAATACCTATTAGCCTATATAGAGAAATTATGCATGATATTGCACCTGTTGAATTAGAAGATATTGATGTCACAATTAAACTTGCCAATAGAGATACTATTTCACCAATGGGAATTGTTAGAGATGTTGAAGTCTTGTGTGGGAAAACTAAATATCCTGCTGATTTTCTTGTTCTTGGTTCCCCACAAGATAGATTTTGTCCCATTATATTTGGTAGACCCTTCTTAAACACTTTTAATGCTACCATAGATTGCAAAAGGGATGTTGTTACTATCGGTTTGGATGCTATGACTCATGAATTTAATTTCTCTAAATTTAGTAGACAACACCGTGAAGAAGAATTGCCTAGTAAGGATGAAATTATTGATCTTGCTTCTATTGCCATACCTCCTAGTGATCCTTTAGAACAATATTTGCTAGACCATGGAAATGACATGTTTATGAATGAAAGAAGGGAAATAGACGAAGTATTCTTTAAACAGGAACCTATTCTGAAAAACAATTTGCTTGTTGAAATCCTAGGGGATCCTCCTCCACCCAAGGGTGATCCCGTGTTTGAGCTTAAACCGTTACCTGATACTCTTAAATATGATTATCTTGATGAGAAAAATATATATCTTGGTATTATTAGTGCTAACCTTTAAGAGCATGAGGAAGAGAGATTATTGAAAACTCTGAAGAAGCACTGTGCTTCTATTGGGTATACTCTTGATGATCTTAAGGGCATTAGTCCCACTCTATGTCAACATAAAATTAATTTGGAAGAAGATGCTCAACAAGTTCGTGATCATCAACGACGGCTGAATCCTAAAATTAAGGAAGTGGTAAGAAAGGAAATACTAAATCTCCTTGGGGCAGGTATAATCTATCTCGTTGCTAATAGTCAGTGGGTAAGTCTTGTCCATTGTGTCCCTAAGAAGGGAGGTATTACTGTCGTTCCTAATGATAAAGATGAATTGATTCCTCAAAGAATTATTACAGGTTATAGGATGGTAATTGATTTCCGCAAATTAAATAAGGCCACTAAAAAGGATCACTACCCCTTAACTTTTATCGATCAAATGCTAGAAAGATTATCCAAACATACACATTTTTTCTTTCTGGATGTTTATTATGGTTTCTCTCAAATACCTGTGTCAGCCAAAGATCAATCAAAGAATACTTTTACTTTCCCTTTTGGTACTTTTGCTTATAGACGTATGCCTTTTGGTTTATGTAATGCACCTGCTACCTTTCAAAGATGCATGATGGCTATATTCTCTGACTTTTGTGAAAAGATTTGTTAGGTTTTCATGGACGATTTCTCTGTCTATGGATCTTCTTTTGATGATTGCTTGAGCAACCTTGATCGAGTTTTGCAGAGATGTGAAGAAACTAATCTTGTCTTGAATTGGGAAAAGTGCCACTTTATGGTTAATGAAGGTATTGTCTTGGGGCACAAAGTTTCTGAAAGAGGTATTGAGGTTGATAAAGCCAAGGTTGATGCTATTGAAAAGATGCCATGCCCCAAGGACATCAAAGGTATAGGAAGCTTCCTTGGTCACGCCGGATTTTATAGGAGGTTCATTAAGGACTTCTCAAAAATTTCTTGGCCTCTGACTAATTTATTACAAAAATTTATACCATTTTCCTTTGATGATGATTGTGTAGAAGAATTTGAAATACTTAAGAAAGCATTGATATCTGCACCTATTGTTCAGCCACCTGATTGGAATTTACCCTTTGAAATTATGTGTGATGCTAGTGATTATGCTGTAGGTGCTGTTCTAGGGCAAAGAGTTGATAAGAAATTAAATGTTATTCAATATGCTAGTAAAACCCTAGACAATGCTCAAAGAAATTATGCTACCACTGAAAAAGAATTTTTAGTAGTTGTATTTGCTTGTGATAAGTTCAGACCTTATATTGTTGATTCTAAAGTAACTATTCACACTGATCATGCTGCTATTAAATATCTTATGGAAAAGAAAGATGCTAAACCTAGACTTATTAGATGGGTTCTCTTGCTACAAGAATTTGACTTACATATCGTTGATAGAAAGGGAGCTGAGAACCCCGTTGCAGACAACTTGTCTAGGTTAGAAAATGTGCTTGATGACCCACTTCCTATTGATGATAGCTTTCCTGATGAACAATTAAATGTCATAAATGGTTCTCCTACTCCTCCATGGTATGCTGATTATGCTAATTACATTGTTGCTAAGTTTATACCACCTAGTTTCACATACCAGCAAAAGAAAACGTTCTTGTATGATTTGAGGCATTACTTTTGGGATGACCCACATCTTTATAAAGAAGGAGTAGATGGTGTTATTAGACGTTGTGTACCTGAGCATGAACAGGAACATATCCTACGCAAGTGTCACTCCGAAGCTTATGGAGGACACCATGCTGGAGATAGAACTGCACATAAGGTATTGCAATCTGGTTTTTATTGGCCTACTCTCTTCAAGGATGCCCGTAAGTTTGTCTTATCTTGTGATGAATGTCAAAGAATTGGTAATATTAGTAGACGTCAAGAAATTCCTATGAATTATTCACTTGTTATTGAACCATTTGATGTTTGGGGTTTTGATTATATGGGACCTTTTCCTTCCTCTAATGGATATACACATATTTTAGTTGTTGTTGATTACGTTACTAAGTGGGTAGAAGCTATTCCAACTAGTAGTGCTAATCATAACACTTCTATTAAAATGCTTAAAGAAGTTATTTTTCCAAGATTTGGAGTCCCTAGATATTTAATGACTGATGCTGGTTCAGATTTTATTCATGGTGCTTTCCGTAAAATGCTTGCTAAATATGATGTTAATCATAGAATTGCATCTTCTTATCACCCACAGTCTAGTGGTCAAGTAGAATTGAGTAATAGAGAGCTCAAATTAATTTTGCAAAAGACTGTTAATAGATCTAGAAAGAATTGGTCCAAGATACTTGATGATGCATTATGGGCCTATAGAACTGCATATAAAAATCCTATGGGTATGTCTCCGTATAAAATGGTTTATGGAAAAGCATGTCACTTACCTCTCGAACTAGAACATAAGGCATATTGGGCTATTAAAGAACTCAACTATGATTTTAAACTTGCCGGTGAGAAGAGTTTATTTGATATTATCTCACTCGACGAATGGAGAACCCAAGCCTATGAAAATGCCAGGTTGTTTAAAGAAAAAGTTAAAACATGGTATGATAATATGATAAAAAAGCGTGAGTTTAATGTTGGTGATTATGTATTGCTATACAACTCTCATTTAAGATTTTTTACAGGAAAACTTCTCTCTAAATGGGAAGGTCCTTACATTATCGAGGATGTCTATCGTTCTGGTGCCATAAAAATCAACAACTTCGATGGCACAAATCCGAAGGTGGTGAACGGTCAAAGAATCAAACATTATATCTCAGGTAATCCCATAAATGTTGAAACCAATATTATTGAAACCGTAACCTCGGAGGAATACATAAGGGACACTTTCCAGAACGCTCCAAACTCCGAAAAGGAATAGGTATGTGGTACGGTAAGTAAACCGACTCCAAAACAGTTTTTAAGGCAATATTTCACCGTTTTGGAATATTTAGAAAAATAGAAAAATAAGAAGCAGTCCGGGAAGGACACGAGGGCTCCACGAGGGTGCAGGGCGCGCCCTACCCCCCTGGGCGTGCCCCCCTACCTCGTGGGCACCTCGTGCACTCTCCGGACTCCGTTTTCTTACACTACACGTATTTTGGTCGGTAAAAATTCATTACATAATCTCCCGGAGGTTTTGACTCCCGTATCACGCAAAAATCCCCTGTTTTTGTTTCGAGCTGTTTTTCTGACAGATCCAGGTCGTCATGTAATCTTCAAGTTCCCCCAAGGACCAGTTCTTCAAGAAGGACATCAACCCCTACCTCGCAGAAGTGCTGCAACACCCTCAAACCATTGAGATGCGTGAGGGGTTGTTGCACATCCGCGATGCTGAGGGACCAAGGAAGACTGGAAGCACGGAGGCAAGGCTCGAGGCATTGAAGCAAGAAGTTTTCAAGTGTCAGGAGATGGTGGATCATGGACTCGATTCCAATCACATTATGATCACGGAGTTCACCAACAACCACAAGATGGACGTCAAGGACATTGTGGAGGCCATCTTCAAGCTTCATGAGAAAAACGAGCACCTCCAAGCCCAGATCTATGACCTGCAAAATCAAAATTGTGAGTATGAATATAGATTCAAGAGGATGAGTTTGGCTACAGATTTGAGGTTTCAGGAGACTCGGTCATCCTTCTATGATGGTGAGCCTATGCCTTGGAAGAAGGACGACAAGCCTACGCCATCAACAAAATCACCACCGTCTCGACCAACAAAGAAGAATTGAGTATCTGGTATGGGCACTCCCCTTGGCAACCGCCAAGCTTGGGGGAGTACCCCGGTATCGTATCACCATCACTTTTACCTTTACCGTTTTCCTTAGTTCGATCCTTTTGGTTATATCCAGATCTAGTAGAATAATGTTTATGGCATGATCTAGTTTTGAGTTTTGCTTTAGAATTCCTCTATGTAATCGAGTCCATGAGCTATATAATAAAGATTAGTGTTGAGTCAAGGGCTTGATTATTTTGCCATGATCCGAAGGGAATAAAAGAAAAGAGAAAGAAATAAAAAGAAACAAAGAGATCATGTGAGTCATATGGAGTGTAATGAGCTCACATAGAAAAAGTATGATGAATAAAAGTTGTGGAGAGTTGACAAACATAGTTTTGGTCATCGTTGCAATTAATAGGAAGTAATAAAGAAAGAGACGTCGTCACATATAGATATACTATCTTGGACATCTTTTATGATTGTGAGCACTCATTAAAATATGACATGCTAAAGAGTTGATGTTGGACAAGGAAGACAACATAATGGGTTATGTTTTCTTACATCTGAGATAAATTATATTGCCATGGATCATCCAACATGGTTGAGCTTGTCTTTCCCTCTCATGCTAGCCAAATTCATCGCACCAAGTAGAGATACTACTTGTGCTTCTAAATACCCTTAAACCAGTTTTGCCATGAGAGTCCACCATACCTACCTATGGATTGAGTAAGATCCTCCAAGTAAGTTGTCATCGGTGCAAGCAATAAAAATTGCTCTCTAAATATGTATGACTTATTAGTGTGGGAGAAAATAAGCTTTATACGATCATGTGATATGGAAGAAATAAAAGCGACAGACTACATAATAAAGGTCCATATCACAAGTGGCAACATAAAGTGACGTTCTTTCGCATTAAGATTTTGTGCACCCAACTACAAAAGCGCATGACAACCTCTGCTTCCCTCTGCGAAGGGCATATCTTTTACTTTTATCCCCTAAATTGAATAAGAGTCATGGTGATCTTCACCCTTCCTTTTTTTTAATCCTTTGGCAAGCACAGTATGTTGGAAAGATCCTGGTATATATGGCTAATTGGATGTGAGTTTTCACGAAATATTATTTTTGACATTACCCTTGAGGTAAAATGTTGGGAGGCAAAACTATAAGCCCCTATCTTTCTCTGTGTCCGATTAAAACTCCATACCCATAAGTATTGCGTGAGTGTCAGCAATTGTGAAATAATATATGATAGTTGAGTATGTGGACTTGCTGAAAAGCTCTTATACATTGACTCTTTCCTATGTTATGATAAATTGGAATTTCTCCAATGACTGAGATTATAGTTTGTTAGTTTTCAATGAAGTTTAGGAATCATACTTGAAATTGTAACTGAATTATACTATAGCATAAGAAATCATATGACAAGAATTATGTAAGTTGTTGTTCTAAGAATGATCATGATGACCTCATGTCCATATTTTATTTTTATCGACACCTCTATCTCTAAACATGTGGACATATTTTTTGATTTCGGCTTTTCGCTTGAGGACAAGCGAGGTCTAATCTTGGGGGAGTTCATACGTTCATTTTGCATCATGCTTTTATATCGATATTTATTGCATTATGGGCTGTTATTACACATTATGTGACAATACTTATGCCTATTCTCTCTTATTTTACAAGGTTTACATGAAGAGGGAGAATGCTGGCAGCTGGGATTCTGGGCTGGAAAAGGAGCAAATATTAGAAACCTATTCTGCACCACTCCAAAAGTCCTGAAACTTCACGGAAGACGTTTTTAGAATATATAAAAAATACTCAGCAGAAGAGATTCAACAGGGGGGCACACCCTACCCACGAGTGTGGGGGGCACGCCCTACCCCCCTGGGTGCGCCCCCTACCTTGTGGGCCCCCTGATGGCCCTCTGGTGGCCATCTTCTGCTATATGAAGTCTTTCGATGGGAAAAAAATAAGAAGCCAGCTTCTCGGATGAAACTCCGCCGCCATGAGGCGGAACCTTGGTGGAACCAATCTAGGGCTCCGGCAGAGCTGTTCTGCCAGGGAAACTTCCCTCCTGGAGGGGGAAATCATCGTCAACATCGTCATCGGCACCATCTCCTCTCAAAAGCCTAGTTCATCTCTTGTATCCAATTGTTGTCTCCATGTCCGGGATTGATGCTAGTAGGTTGCTAGTAGTGTTAATTACTCCTTGTAGTTGATGCTAGTTGGTTTAATTGGTGGAAGATCATATGTTCAGATCCTATATGCATATTAATACCCCTCTGATTATGAACATGTTTATGCTTTGTGAGTAGTTACGTTTGTTCCTGAGGACATGGGAGAAGTCTTGCTATTAGTAGTCATGTGAATTTGGTATTCGTTCGATATTTTCATGAGATGTATGTTGTCTCTCCTCTAGTGGTGTTATGTGAACGTCGACTACATGACACTTCACCATTATTTGGGCCTAGAGGAAGGCATTGGGAAGTAATAAGTAGATGATGGGTTGCTAGAGTGACAAAAGCTTAGACCCTAGTTTATGCGTTGCTTCGTAAGGGGCTTATATGGATCCATATGTTTCATGCTATGGTTAGTTTTACCTTAATACTTTTGTTGTAGTTGCGGATGCTTGCAATAGAGGTTAATCATAAGTGGGACGCTTGTCCAAGTAAGGACAATGCCCAAGCACCGGTCCACCCACATACCAAATTATCAAAGTACCGAACGGGAATCATATGAGCGTGATGAAAACTAGCTTGACGATATTCCCATGTGTCCTCGGGAGCGCTTTTCTCTATATAGGAGTTTTTCCAGGCTTGTCCTTTGCTACAAAAAGGATTGGGCCACCTTGCTGCACCTTATTTAATTTTGTTACTTGTTGCTCGTTACAAATTATCCTATCACAAAACTATTTGTTACCACTTGTTTCAGTACTTGCAGAGAATACCTTGCTGGAAACCGCTTATCATTTCTTTCTGCTCCTCGTTGGGTTTGACAATCTTACTTATCGTAAGGACTACGATAGACCCCCTATACTTGTGGGTCATCATAGGCACGTTCTGATGGCTCTCCTTACTAATGACGGAAGGGTGGAGGGGTATATATAGCCTCCACACAAATTCTAACTATTACACAAAAATCACCAAACTCGGTGGGACCAAATCATGAAACTCGGTCAGACCAATTTAGTTCAAAATGTGAACGTTAGGATTTTCAGTGGGACCGACATGTCAACTCGGTAGGACTGATTTTATTAGTGTTAGGGCATAACGTAATCTCGGTGAGACCAATCACATAAACTCGGTAGGACCGATTTCTGTAATAGGAAAACAAAGAGTTGGTCAGGCAAACTCGGTGGGACCGATTCACTCATTTCGGTGGGACCAAAATTTTACGGAAGGGAAACCGAGAGTTTGCTTTGCGAACTCGATGGGACCAATCGCTCATCTCTGTTGTACCGAAATGTTATGAAGGGAAACCGAGAGTTTGCAATCCCATCTCGGTGAGATCGAAATGACTAGGGTGTCTGGCAGTGGCTATGTTAAGTGAACTCGGTGGCATCAGATAGATCAAATCGTTCGGGCCGAGTTTGACTTTTGGTTTGGGACATATGTGGATATGAGAAAGTGGTTTAGGGCTTTTGGAGCATATCACTAAGCATTTTGAGCAAACAAGCCATTAAGCAACACCTCATCCCCTTTTAATAGTATTGGCTTTTCCTATGGACTCAATGTGATCTTGGATCACTAAAATGAAAATGTAGAGTCTTGAGCTTGAGCCAATTTGTGTCCTTTGCATTTTGAGGGGTCCACATTCCTAATCCATGCAATGCCAATCATTGAACTTTCTGAAATGATCATCTTGAAATAGCATTAGTTCAATGAGCTATATGTTGTTAGTAATTACGAAAACCACCCAGGGATAGTTGCACTTTCAATCTCCCCCTTTTTGGTAATTGATGACAATATATAGATCAAATCTTTGACAAATGATAATAAGATTTAAAGTACATCGTTGCTTTGAGAAGTATGTGATAAGAAAGAGATCCCCCTAAATTTGTGCATCATTTGAAATTTGCGTTTCAATGCAAATTCACAATCGATTAGGATCATGGGTTACTCTTCCATGTCACATACATCTTGGTGGAGCTCTCAAAATGATAGGAATTCAAACATGCACTCATCACCAAGCAAAGTGAATGATCATATATGAGATAGCAAAGATAATATCATCCAAGCAAGCATTAAAGTTGAATATGATCAAACACATGATCATACAAGTATCTCACACACAGACATAAAGAGTATCAAACAAGCACACACAAAAGTATCAACCAAATAGCAAGAGAGACAAAGAAGCAAAACATAACACTCTCTCTCAAAGCCTATGATCTATACATTTCTCCCCCTTTGGCAACAAGTTGCCAAAAAGTTTGAAAATGCATAGTGCTATGCATCTCTCTAGGCTTGATCTTCGGGAGGTGGTGTAGAGAGGACTCCAAGGACGAAGGCATCAGTTGATGTTGTTGGAGCTGGTGGAGTGGAAACTGGAGGTGGCACTGAAGTTATTGCTGCTGGTGCTGAAGTAGTTGCTCTAGTGTCAGGCACTGGCACTGCAGCAGATCTCTAACCTCTGGGCACTCTCTAAAAAGCATATGTAGTAGCCTGCCCTTTCCTCTCCTCTGCTTCCTCCTGGAGTTTCTCAACAGTTGACTGTGTCTTAGTTACTTTAAGATCAAGATCATAAATTTTGGTCTCTATGATCCTCTCCAAGCTCTCATAATTCTTGATCAGAGTGGCCAAGCCCTTCTCGATCCTCAAAGTTGCTTGAATTAGATATGCGAGCCGATCTTGTTTTGACTTCAGAAAAACTTGAGATGCATCCTCAACACTTGGCATTTTTGCAGCCTTCTCAGCCTTTGCCTTTGCTCTCTTCTCTTGTGCTTGCACTAATGTGGCATCATCCTCATTCATCACAAATGTGTTATCCTCAAATTCTGGTCTCAAGCGTAAGTGCCCCTTGTCCAACAAATAAGTGCCTGTGCCCATCTTGGAGTTGATGAGCACCTGAATGTGTGCATCAAATATCTGCAGCAAGTTGATTGAATGGCCTTTGATCATCTTGCGATCTCCAGATTTGGGCAACATTGTATGCCTCAATATAGTGTTGATTGTAGCTAGACCAGACAACAAGTAATGTACATATCCAAGCTTATGTGTTTCCAAAGGTTTGTCTGGGATCTCTTTGTACATGTCGGCGTTCTAGGAATGGGGGTCCCCAGACTTTCCTGCCTACGGCCTGCGGCGTGGCTCAAAGGGGGGCCCAGCGCGGCCCATCTTCACCAACACAAACCCAAGACCCTCGCGAGGGGCCAAGCCTCGCGGGGCGGACGACGCGGAGCTTCCTCAGGCGCGGCCTCGTCAGGCTGGCTCACGAGGAGGCGGAGAGATCAAGGCGGGGTACCTCATGAGGTGCCCATGACGCAAGCCATGACGACCGGCGGCGCCAGGCGGGTGCCAGCCCGCGCAGTGTCCTCCCTTCCTCTTTGGTGCAAAGGGGGCAAGCGCAGCCGCGGAGTACCGAGGCATCAGGCAAAGGTTGCCATTTCGGTGCAACTAGACCAAGACCAAGAGGACTACGAGATGGAGGTCACCATGGAGCCCAAGATGGCGTCATCACCAGAGCTTTGCGCAGACGAAGACTACGCTTTGCGCAGACGAAGACTACTTTTGTCAGGATAGCTGATACTAGCGGTCCCCCTTCAAATTAGCCCGCCATTGTTGGCTCCCTTCCCGCTCGATATTTGGGAAGAGGACCAGGGCCTCTATAAGTAGGACCAGCCACCCACAGAGCTGAGGGGGGAAGAAGAAAAGAGAGAGCTGAGCCGAAGGGATCGAAGGATAGAGAAGATCAGAAAGAGAGAGAGAAAGGTGACTGAGCTCCTCCCAGCAGTTCATCGCCCCAGCCAAGAACAGACCCTCGCGAGGCTGTTCTTCCTTGTATTGTTCATCATCATCAGCCCAAGAGGCAATCCACCACACCACACACTGGAGTAGGGTATTACACCACAACGGTGGCCCGAACCAGTATAAACCTTGCGTCTCTTGTGTTTTTCCTTAGTTTAGATCCTAGCAAGGCGGAGGTGCAGGTAGGTAGGAGGCGAAATCTCCGCGCGCACCCCAGTGTTCGAACCTCAAGGGTCTGCCGGAACCCGAAATCCGACATTTGGCGCGCCAGGTAGGGGTGCGCCGGGATTCGTCTTCCACCGCCCCGTTCTCCTCCGACCATCACGCCCATGTCTGACGCTCGTCGGGCCCGCGCCGAGCGCCGGGCCGCGCTCGCTCCCGCGTCGCCCAGACGGCCCCTGTCGGCGGGCGTCCTCGCCGTTCCCCGTCACCTGCCGTCAACGCGCCACCGGCCCGGCGGGAGCAGCAAGCATCGTCCCAGCATCCGTCCGTGCGGCAAGACGGCCGCCACGCAACTCCCTCGCTCACCCAGCTGGCTCTTCGTCGCGTGCTCCGCGCGCCATGGAGGCTCGGGCTGCACTCATCGCAGCGTACGAGCTTCTGCGCTACGTCCCGTCGACGACGTCTATGAAGAATGGCTCGACCGCGTCGCCGAGCTCGTCCGCGCCGCAGGGGGCTCTCCTGCGCCGTCCGTTCCGCTGCACCGCACCCCGCCCCGCGCGGGCAATGAAGCTCCGGCGGCGCCCCGGCCTCCTCCTCCTAGGAAGGCGCCATGGCTCCAAGGCGCGTGGCCCCTGGGCGGAACCCGCTCCGTCAGGCGCCAGCGCAGCAAGCAGAGCTGTCAAGAAGTCCCTCGCCCGCAAGAAGCTGCCCGGGCGCTCCCTGCTCCAGCACGTCGCGACCATGCTCCTGCTCCCGCGCGTCAAGACCCCGCGCTGCTCCCAGCTGCAGCGCGTGGGGACATGCAAGACCAAGTTCCCCGTCATCCAAGGCCTCCCGTGGCCACAGCAGGCTGCCGCGCCTTCACCGCCGAGCTACGCAAGCGTCGCGTGGCCCGGCAAGTTCAAGCCAGACTTGCCTCCTCGCTACGACGGCACGGCTGACCCTGCGGAGTTCCTCCAGCTCTACGAGCTGGGCATCGAAGCTGCCAACGGAGACGAGAAGGTCATGGCGAACTGGTTCCCCATGGCACTCAAGGACGGGGCCCGCACCTGGCTCCTGAACCTGGCTCCAGGCACAATCTCCTCCTGGGACGAGATGCGCACCCGCTTCATCGCCAACTTCCAAGGCACTCGCGACCGGCCACCCGCCGTGAGCGACATGCGCCGCATCAAGCAACAGCCCGGGGAGACCCTGCAGAAGTACATCCAGCGCTTCAACAACGCACGCCTCAAGATTCCCAAGGTGACTGAGGAGGCCATCATCTCGGCCTTCTCCGACGGCGTGCGCGACGTCAAGATGAAGGAGGAGCTGGCGATGCATGAAGACCTGTGCACTTCCTTGGAGCTGTTCAACTGGCAACCAAGTGCGCCAGGGCTAAGGAAGGGCGTCTCTCCCTCCTCGAGCTGCCTGCCGCAGACCCAGAAGAGAAGAAGCCCAAGGCCAAGGATGTGAAGCGCAAGGGGGCTGCCGTGCTCGCGGCAGAACCAGACACCAAGCGGGGCAGAGATCAGCCCGAACCTTCCAAGGGCAGCGGTACTGTGTGTACCACGACCTCCACACCCACAACACCAACGAATGTCAAGAGCTCCGAGCCGTGCGAGAAGGAAGGATCGGCGTGCGAGAAGGAAGGATCGGTCGTCGCCCTGATCGCAGTGACCGGGGCTACGGCCGGGGAGGAGGAAGGAACGCAGGACGCTGGGAAGACCGTGGCCCGCGCCAAGGGTGGCGCGATCAACCTCGCGAGGATCGCTGGCAAGACCCGCCTCGCGAGGGAGGCTGGAGAGATCAGCCTCGCGAGGTAGACTGGAGGGATCATCCTCGCGAGGATCGCCCGCAAGGCAACACAGGCCTCCCACCGCTGCCGCCGTAACCAAGGAGAAACAACTACCGCCACCAGGACGAGGGGGCTGGGGCCTTCCAGGAGCCGCGCGCGATCGCCTGCATCCTGGGCAGGGCACAAGCCCCAGCCTCTCAGCGCATCTTCAAGCAGTTCGCCCGCGAAGTGAACGCAGTCCTCCCCAGGCTCAAAGCCACGCGCCCTCTCAGGTGGTCGGCGTGCGCCATCGCGTTCAGCTCAGCAGATCAGCTCAAGTGTGCGGCTATAGCCGGAGTTCTCCCGATGCTTTGCTCCCCGATCGTCAGCAACGTGGTGGTCACCAAGACCCTCATCGATGGCAGGGCAGGGCTCAATGTCCTGTCTGTAGAGACATTCAACAACCTCCAAGTGCACTACAGCCAGCTTCAGCCAACCAAGCCTTTCTCCGGTATCACCGACGGCTCCACGGTCCCGATTGGGCAGGTCCGCCTCCCTGTCACCTTCGGGGCACGCGACAACTACCGCACCGAGTTTATCGACTTCGATGTCGCTCACATTCGCCTGCCGTACAACGCCATCCTTGGGTACCCTGCGCTGGCCAAGTTCATGGCCGTAACTCACCACGGCTACAACGTCCTCAAGATGCCAGGAAGCGGCGGAGTCATCACGGTGCCCTGTGAAGAGAAGGACGCGGTGTGTTCCCTGGAACGAGCCTTTCAGGCCGCGTCACTGGAAGACCCAGATCGTGGAAGCAGGAGGCCTCCCTAGACCGCCCCTAAGAAGAAGAAGACATCGTCCGGCCCGACCACTCAGGAGGCAGGCCCCTCTGGGCCCGCGCCTGCCCAGGAGGAACCTCCTTCCATCACATAGGAAAGCGCGCCCGGCGCCCTCCTCAGGCAGGGCTCGGGGGCTCTCCCCTGGAGGGCCACCGACCTAGCTAGGGTCACGAGGGAGGCGCTTGGGCACCACATGGAGGCGTGTTTCGAAGCACGTTTCCCTCAAGAAGGAGCAAGGCAAGGAGACCCAGACCCTCGAGAGTTCGTCAGCAAGGCCATTCAGGAGCTACAGGAGTCAACAGTCATGAAAGGTGGCCGCCGCCTACCAGCAGTGGCTCCCCATCCAGGCAAGGATGGTGGGCTGCGCGTCTGCATCGACGTACCAGGGCTCAACCGAGTCGCCTCTCTGGATCGCCTCTGGCCCTCGCGAGTGGGGTGCAGCGGTGGCCCACCCCACAGCTACGTTCGTATGCCTTACGGCTTGCCGAACGCGGCTGACACGTACCGGCGCCTCACGAGGGGCATCACGGAGGCACGAGAGGCAGGGCGTTCCGCAGCCCTGGCAGGGATGGAGATGGCCCGTGAGGAGCCGCCAGCGCATCCGGAGCCTCCCGAGGCCCCTGGGCCTGGCGGCTCGTGAGGATCGGCTCCCGCAGCCCACCGAGCCTGCTACACCAACGCTCCTTCGTCCTCAACATCATCAGGTGACATCTTTCGAGTTTTATTTCCAGCTAGGAGCGCCCCCCCAGGGCTGCATTATTCCCAGGCCGCGTGGGTCCGTCCTTGCGGCGTGTATCCCTTTTTATTCCATGTTGTTAGCTTACCCTATTGGGGGCGCCCCTCGGGCTGCATGATCCCCAAGCTGCTCGGGCCAGGCCCAGCGGCATGTATCCCATTTGCGTTTATTTTCGATCATGCGTTAGACCCACCATGCTTGACTATTTGATGTCGGTCCACGGCACCTCTTCTTCTCCATGCCGACCACTTGCACGTTAAAGGGGGGGGGTACCTAAGCATCGCGACTCAGGGCTCTTACTGGCTCTCCAGCCCTCACCCTCTGGCCTTGTCCATGGCATCGCGACCTGGCATACCAGCGACGGCTGAGACCAGCTCGAGGGCCGGGACCCGAGGACGTAGAGTGCCGACATCTAACCAAATTTGCAGGGACACATCACAAGATAAGGCCCAGTGCCAGGCGCAACCCGCCTAGAGGTAGGGCGCCATGAGTCCCGCGCTGGCTCACGGGTGCCCAGATACACCTCGCCAGGCCCTACCGTGACAGCCACGTGTCAGGGCGGGGCTGTACACGCCCCGGGGGCTCCTCCCGGAGGGGGGCCCCCTCCCACGTACCAGTGGAAGCACCATGCTCCGTGCTGGCTGACGACACTGCTGAGGAGCGGCTATGCCCGTACACATACGGTAGCGCTATGCTCCGCGCTGGTGATAAACAACTAAGGGTGGCCCCCGGGCCGCACCAACCTCAGGGAGCCCAGAGCTTAGTGTCTAGCCTCATCGTAACGCCTCCCCTCGGGAGTGCCGCGCGATGGGGCTAGGCACGGGGCCTGCGCCTGGGTCGCACCCAGACGCACGCCACTCAGCCAGGTCCCCCCGGCCTGGTTCGTCACGCGTCTCTCCCCGAGCGGAGCCAAGCTACGAAGGCCGTTTGAGCGTCAAGGGGGACTCCTGAGCATCGTGACTCAGGAGCCTAACTGGTCACGTAGCCCCTCACTCTGTGGCCCTGTCCTGGTTTCCGGTCGGGACCAGCACTGGGTGAGGTACGCGCGCGGCCGGGCTCTGCAGACGTAGAACGGTAGATCCACCCTCATCACACCTCCCTACTTGTTGTTCGTGCGTCAAGGGGGACTCCTGAGCATCGCGACTCAGTAGCCTAACTGGTCACGTAGCCCCTCACTCCGTGGCCCCGTCCTGGTTTCCGGTCGGGACCAACGCTGGGTGAGGTACGCGCGCGGCCGGGCTGCAGACGTAGAACGGTAGATCCACCCGCATCACACCTCCCTACTTGCTGTTCGTGCGCCAAGGGGGACTCCTGAGCATCGCGACTCAGGAGCCTAACTTGTCACGTGGCCCCTCACTCCTTGGCCCCGTCCTGGTTTCCGGTCGGGACCAACGCTGGGTGAGGCATGCGCGGGGCCGGGCTCTGTCGGCGTAGAACATAAGCAAGTAGGAAGGAAAGGCGCAAATTTCAAGGAATTCAAAAACAAATATTACAGTCCACACTATTATCTCGATGCCAAACGCAAGTTTAAACGCCTCCCCAAGGCATGATACATGTGCAGGAATTAAAGGCAGGACAGGAGCCGCGACGGAGTCACTTGTCGGCGATGGAGTAGCGCGGATTGGGTACGCCTCACGGAGCGGTGGGGTCGGCAGCGCCTTGCTTCGCCTTGGTGCTGAAGGCCTGGAACTTCCCCAACAGGGCCTCTGCGCAACCCTTCACGGCCTCGGCAGCGGCAGCGGCACGCTCGCCGCTCACTGGCTCCAGCAGGCTGTCGAGGTCGACACCGGGATCGCGAAGGTAGATGTGGGTGAGGACCCGCGTCATTGCTGCAGAAGACAGGACACGCGCCTCGGCCTCGGCCGCGGGGCCAAGGCGAAGGGCGACATCTTCAAGAGCGTGAACCAGAAAGGGGAGCAAAGGCGAGAGGGGAGAGACACACGGGGACCTCACCGAGCAACCTCGCGCCTGCCGATGCACGGACCCGGTGACACAACAGAGAGCGGCCCCTGATCCTCGAGATAAGTCATCACCCGGAAGCGCCAGCTGCCGTGGCACCATCCCCGCACCTCATGCTACCCCGTGTTAGCGACGCCGCTCTCCTTTATCACCAAACGATGGCTGCTTGGGCGCCAAAGGGGACCTCCTGAGCATCGCGACTCAGGGGCTCTTACCGGACTCTGGGTCGCTCACCTCCTGGCCTTGACCACGGCATCGCGACCTGGCATACCAACGACGGCTGAAGCCGCCTTGGGACTGGGACCTGTTGGCGCAGAGCACCAAGCCCTCGTGAGGCTCAAAAGGGAGGACTGAGCTAAGACGGAATGAGAAACTCGCGCAATTCTACGACAAGGGTTATATTAACAAACAGGATCACAGGCACCTTACAAGCCCCCACGGTACGCGTTTTTGATTCCTCGCAGGGAACAGATCCTAAAGGGACACAAACTACGCACGACCCTGCAAAAGATGCCATCATCAACAGTGGGCCGTCAAGCACCGACGCCAACCCCATCCAGATCAGAGTCGGCGGCGGCCTGACGAGCCCGCCCTGCTCCAGGAGCGACGCCGGCTCGGGGGCTCGTAGCTGTCGTCGCTCATCTCCGGAGTCGCGAAGAGCTCGTCGGAGTCGCTGGAACCTCCGACGCCTCCACGGCCTGAGGAGCCACCAAGGGAGCGGTTGGCGGGCCCAGTCCTCGTTGTGGCAGGGTCCTGGCCACCTTCCCCGGGGCAGCACTCCAGCCGGCGCCCGCTCGCATCGAAGACCTTGAAGAGCATCACCAAAGCACTGTCGTAATCCAAGTGGACCGCGAAGACGCCCCTTACCCTGCAAACCCGGGCGATCTCTCTCCAGCCTCGAGTCATGAAGACCTCGCCCGGGGCAACAACCACGACCTCTGCCTCGGCCGCGAGGGTGCTGCAGACGGCGTGCTGCAGCCAGAGCTCTAGGGGCTCCCCCTGCGGGACGATGGAGGCAAAGAAGGGAGGAAGGCGGATCCAAGACTGAAGAGGAATGGCGATGTGGAGGATGAACTCTTGGGAGGAGCTCTCGGTGTGGACCCCAGGAGGGACGACCCACACCGTCGTGACCCGTCAGCGCCGACGGCGGCACCGCCCATGGCGGTCAGCATTAGCTCCTTCGGGGCCCTCGATGTGGGCGTACAATGGCAGCGGGAACCCCGGCGGCACCCACTCGCACCAAGGCCTCGACACCACCTGAAGGGCCCCCTCGTCCGGGCCACGGGGGACGAGCCGTTTCTTCGGCGGGAGTGGGTCTGGTTCCTCTCGGGGAGCTTTTCCCTTCTCTAGCATCGAGAACCGGCGGATCGGAGCCATCGCGGCAAGATGGAGCAAGGATCGGGAAGAAGGAGAAGCAAGGAGGGATGGACTGGAAGGGCACGCGTTGTTCCATACTTATGGCCGGCGAAGGCCAACCGCCGACCTCCACGATTGCAGGTAATCATGACCCACTTTGCATGCAGGGACTTGTCCAATCTGTGCAGTTGCCGAGGCGACATGGGGAAGTGGAGACACCCACGTCCAACCAACCGACACGCGGCGCCCAAGGCCGCAGGGTATTAGGGCCCGCGGCGCTTCGCTCTTGCCCTTCCGCCTCCCTGCACGGCCAAGTCTGGGCGCGCCTTGGGCCTGGGGGCTACTGTCGGTGTTCTGGGAACGGGGGTCCCCAGACTTGCCTGCCTGCAGCCTGCGGCATGCCTCAAAGGGGGGCCCAGCGCAGCCCATCTTCACCAACACAAACCCAAGACCCTCACGAGGGGCCAAGCCTCGCGAGGCAGACGATGTGGAGCTTCCTCAGGCGCGGCCTCGTCGGGCTGGCTCACGAGGAGGCGGAGAGATCAAGGCGGGGTACCTCACGAGGTGCCCGTGACGCAAGCCATGATGACCGGGGGCGCCAGGCGGGTGCCAGCCCGCGCAGTGTCCTCCCTTCCTCTTTGGTGCAAAGGGGGCAAGCGCAGCCGCGGAGTACCGAGGCATCAGGCAAAGGTTGTCATTTCGGTGCAACTATACCAAGACCAAGAGGACTACGAGACGGAGGTAACCATGGAGCCCAAGACGGCGTCATCACCAGAGCTTTGCGCAGACGAAGACTACTTTTGTCAGGATAGCTGATACTAGCTGTCCCCCTTCAAATTAGCCCGCCATTGTTGGCTCCCTTCCCGCTCGATATTTGGGAAGAGGACCAGGGCCTCTATAAATAGGACCAGCCACCCACAAAGCTGAGGGGGGAAGAAGAAAAGAGAGAGCTGAGCCGAAGGGATCGAAGGATAGAGAAGATCATAAAGAGAGAGAGAAAGGTGACTGAGCTCCTCCCAGCAGTTCATCGCCCCAGCCAAGAACAGACCCTCGCGAGGCTGTTCTTCCTTGTATTGTTCATCATCATCAGCCCAAGAGGCAATCCACCACACCACACACTGGAGTAGGGTATTACACCACAACGGTGGCCCGAACCAGTATAAACCTTGCGTCTCTTGTGCTGTTCTTTCTGTAGTTTAGATCTTGGCAAGGCGGAGGAGTGCAGGTAGGTAGGAGGTGAAATCTCCGTGCGCACCCCAGTGTTCGAACCTCAAGGGTCTGCCGGAACCCGAAATCTGACAGTACATGTTGGCCATAGAGTTGTGGTCTTTCTTCTTCGTGGCATAGACATCCAAGCCAGCTTCATGCTCTTCAGGGGCATTTATCAACTTGGCCTACTCATGAACAGTTGACTGGTACCTTGTACCCTCAGACATCCATACAATCCTACCATCTGGATAGAAATGAGCAGTGGAGTAGAATTGCATGATGAGTTCATCCTTCCATTTTGTCAGCTCTTGACCTACAAACTCGTCAACACCACATAATCTGAAGCTCTCATGTACACCGGGAAAATAGCCTTCATTCTCATCAATGAGTTCCCAATCAACCCATCTCATATCATAAACTATAGGCTTCTTGTCAAGCAAAATAGTATCATAGAAATCTTGTTGTTCTTTGGTGTGGAACCGATAGTACACTGCAGTCTTCCTCCTCACAGCATATGGATCAGACTGTCTCCAAAGTCTCAGACCTGCATCCTTCCTGATGTTCATATCCTCTACCACTGGATGGGTGTGTAGCGACCCGACCTCTAACGGTCAAGTCTCTGTGCTTCAGTGTCATCCCTGGATCGGTAATGCTGACAGACACAGTACTCGAGGATTTATAACAGAGTAGCAATCACACACTTATTACATCGAATGTCTCCAAAGAGAACTTATTACAATAAATATGGCTTAAGGCCATCTAATATGATAACAGCGGAAGGCTTGGAAGATAAAGTGAGTCCATCAACTCCAACAACATAGCTGAGCTGCACGGCAATGACCTAACGAACCTTACTCCTCATCTGAAAAGTCTGCAACATAATACGTTGCAACCCGAAAACGGGTCGGGCACATGGAATATGCTGGCAAAATAACACAGTAGAGCAAGAACAGAATAATGCTATCACTACATGTATATTTGGCTGGTGGAAAGCTCTATGGTTATAGTTTTGCAAAAGGCCAATTTTTCCCTACAACAAAGGAATAGATTTTATTCTAACTATCATGGTAGTTGAAACATCATTGAGAAGGTTCCTCCAACTCAATCCCAATTAAAGTAATTATCAACCCAACAATATTAATTTAGAGTGATGAGATACTTAAGATACTCCAAGTACTAGATACTCAAGATTGTCCATAACCGGGGACATGGCTAACCATGATTAGTTTGTACACTCTGCAGAGGTTTGCACACTTTTCCCCACAAGACTTGATCTCCTCTGTTCAATTTCTCGCACTACATGGTGTTTGAGAAACGGATGACCAAGACACAGTCTTTCAGAAACATTAACTGTTGATCCACTACATGTTGATCCACCTCTTCAAGAGCTTCACGTAACTTACTCAACTATGCTAGAGCCCATAATAGCTTGTGGCTGCACACGGATGTTTGTAGCATGAATAATCTCAGTTCCCTTTGAGCCTGGGTGGCGGTCCATAAGAAGATCACACGGGTACTTCGGGATTTCCAAAAAATATAGGCAACACTGGGTACTCCAGGTGCCTCAATCCACCCAGATGTGTATTTAAGTTGCCACCTTAAGTTGAACCATTAATTATCAATCTCACATCTGTCATGGATTTCACTCACCCAAACCACGCTACGAGCATAGCATAGCAATATAAGCAACGCGTAGAAGTAACTCCCAAGGGTTTGAATGTAACAGGGTAATAGGTTCTATCTCATCAACTACTTCCCAACCCACATGTTAATGACATCCTAACCATGCAATGTTTGAGGATTGGAACTAATGCATAAAAACTGGGTGATAAAGGGGTATGATCAAAGTGTTACTTGCCTTGCTGACGATCCGCGTAACCTAGAGACTCCAAATAACACGCTTCGCACTCCGGGAATTCTGTCGCAAACAAACAATAGCATACATAAGCAATCAAGCAAAGAAACATGGGAAAACTCAAATAATAAGATCTAACCAGAAAGTTCAACTCAAGAACTCTGGTTTGCAACAAGAATAAAAAATCGAATGGAGCAACGAAACGCAAACAACGAAAGATACAAGATCCATTTATTATCTGGACCTAGGTCAAATTTGACAGTAGCAAAATCTTGTGCAAGTTGGTTAAGCGAAAAGAGGATCTCGAGACGAAGATCTAGGCGCTTGAGTCTCCTAATTCCGAATAACGAGCGAAAAGATAAACTAGAACAAAAATCGGATCAGAAATCGCGATCAGAAATAATTGCGGAATAATCCGATAAAAGAAAACTGACGAATAGGCTAACAAACGAGCGTTCATTATCTGTAACTAACGAGCGAAAACCGTTCGTTAAAAAGAACATCCGGACGAACGTCCGCTAAACAGAAAAACCGAAAAAAACCTACGAACTGAAAAAATGACTAGGTTTTCTAACGAAAACCGAACCAGTTTTCTAAAAAAACCGAACGGCGCTAACCTCCGGCGGGGTCCGGCACGGCGGCGGCTCCGGCGAGGGGCGGCGCAACGCGGGGCGGCGGCGGCGCTGGCAACGGGTGTCAGGACCCCGATTCCAAGACACATCGATCTAGCCGGTAACACCTCATATCACTTTGCGGCCTCACGCACGGTATCCCACGGGTGACGCCTTACCATGGACCAGGACCGTTTGCGCCTTTTGGCTCACGTATATGACAGTGTCGCTAGCATCCATATGACAGAGAACCCGGGCCGACATGGCTAGTCGTGAACCCAAAGCGGCACAGACCTATGGAGACAGGCATACATGAATCACATCGAACATGTCGGTCATCAACGAGTGATTCCGGGCTGTAGCACTGGGCTAACAGGACTCCGGGGAACCCCGGGCAGTAGCAGGCTAGGCAGGACTCCGGAAGTCACCGTGTAACATTTCCCCGAAGGGACAGACATAGGGACGAAGTGAAACACATGCCGGCCAGTCAAGTGTCCTGAGCAGTAGTGCTGGGCTAGCAGGACTCCGGTGAACCGGGCTGTAGTGGACTACTATGGCTCGAGGAACACTAGACTACATTTCCCATAAGAAAGGCTGTCAAGGATAAACAACTAGATTGTCGGATCCCACTCATACCAAGCATTTCAATCATACACACAATATGCCTGATATGAGTACATACAACATGGCATCACAACAAAACTCTACAACTCAAGTACTTTATTTAAAGGCTCCAGAGAGCCATACATAACATGTTCATACAGATAGGGGTCACATGACCCGACACTCAAGTCATACAAACATACAAGCACATGCGGAAGCAACTAGTCTGGGTACAGACTCCAGAAAGAAAGAAGGCATCTCGAAGCCTGTCTATCTACATAGGCCCTCCATGGCCAGGGTCACCACCTGGGTGGCTAGTCACTCGTCGACGTCAAGGTCTACATAGAACCCATCGGAGGGGGCAGTGTTGTCGTCTGAAAACAATAAATAAGCAAAACATGAGTACAAAGGTACTCAGCAAGTCTTACATCAGAACCTACTATACATGCTTATTCTCAAGAAGGCGGTGGGGTTGATGCAGCAAGCCAGCTTTGACTCTTGGCTAAGCTATCCTATGGAACTTCACCAGTAAAATAGTTTTCGCACACGAGTCCACTACTCACCAACACAATACTCCACCGGGGATCCTCCCTCATCATCCTACGAGAGGGCCATCCTCGGTACTCACACTTTATCTTGAGTCTTTTAGTAGTATCCATTAACTTGTCTATGAACTGTATATGCAACCAAGTAGTCCTTTACCGCGGACGCGGCTATTCGAATAGTTTTATACCCTGCAGGGTTGTACTTCGTCACACATGTTTCCACCACTTAGCGTCTGCACACGACATGTGCTCGGCAGACTTCAAGCGAAAACCGACGTGGGTGTAGACCACGACCTCACTAACCTCACAAGTCTCTAGTCCAGGTTTATTGCCTATTCAGGTTCCATCTGCAAGGAAATCCGGTCGGGGTGTCCTCAACGGCCCCAAACGATGTGAACAGGGTTCCCGCGACACCAAACGGGTGACTCGGTACACCGTGCCACGGTGTATCTACCGCAACATAGCCCACCCCTAGGGTCAGCGCTACGCACGGCAGCCAACACGTGTCCTACAAACACCAGAAACTAGTTGCAACTCCTGGACAGAGGCGAGAGGGGTCAATAAGTCGAGCGGGGTCATATTTCAGGGCCCAATGTGTGGTAGTAGCTGAATCTTAAATCACGCATATAGATCTCAGTGCTTAGGGACGGCCTCAATGAAACAACCCACCATGTACTCCTACATGGCCTCTCATCGATACCTTTACCAAAACATGTTCAACGCATACCTCACATTACCGGCATAAGCATTTCACTCTAGCCCATCTCCTAGATGAACCAGACCTGACACAACTCTAAGCATAGCAGGCATAGCAAGGTAGGAATCACATACATGGCTCAATCAACTCCTACACATGCTAGTGGGTTTCATCTAGTTACTGTGGCAATGACAGGTCATGCAGAGGATAAGGTCTCAACTACCGTAGCACACATCAGTTTGAATCGCGTTGTCTTAATGTAGTAAACAAGAGCAGAAGCGAGAACATGGGTTTGTATCGGAATGATCAATGGTTGCTTGCCTGATGGAGTGGTAGTGGGATACTGCCCTTCAGTTGGATACTCGTGGATATCCTCGGAGGCAGAACCTACCACGAAGAACACATCGTAATACAATCAACACATGACGATATGCAACAATATGATGCATGCTATGACATGGCAACATGAATGTGTCTTGGCCTAATGCAAGTTATATTAGAAAGGAATGAACTCATTTGAATCAAAGATTCAAATATTAGCTCATTAAACATGTCCTTAATAGTGCTTTTCCTTATTCTTCCTAAACAGCAAGGTAACTTGTTTTGTCATGCATGAAACCATTATAGTTGGATAGATTGAATTTTTCTGATAATTTTTCATATATAATTTATCTCATTTGGAGCTATGGTTGAATTTCTATGAATTTTTGAAGTTTGAACTATTTTCTGGAATTTCCTGAACAAGAATAAATCCAGAAAATCAATTACTGCGTCAGCATTGCGTCAGGGTGACGTCAGCAGGTCAAAGACGCCAGGCCAGGTCAAACCTGACTGGTGGGCCCCTTCTGTCAGCCTCTCAGCTAATTAGCAAAATTAGATTAACACTAATTAGTTGTCAGTGGGGCCTGGGCCCACATGTCAGTGACTGATTTAATTAAAATTAATTAAGACTAATCCTAATTTAGTTAGCCGACCGGCCCCACCTGTCATAGACTCAGGGGGGTCTTCCTGGGCCCACCCAGGGGTCAAACTGGGTCAACTCGACGCCGGCGAGGCCCGAGACGGCGGAGGGCTTTGGATTTGGTCCTCCGGTGACCAAATCGACGGCGGAGACGTGCTACGCGTAGCTGGGGCTCGTGCGCATCTAGTGGGGCAAGTGGGAGGAGCTGGGGTGGAGCGAGCTCGCCGGAATCAAGCTCGTGGCGGCGGCCGGAGTTCGGGCGAGGTCGGTTTCGAGGCTACGGTGCATGGGAGGAAGAACTGGTGGTGGCTACGGGTCCCTGGTGCTGCGCTGAGCACGGTGAGGCGCTCGGACGCGTGCTTGCACGGCCGTAGCCACGACGGCGGCATGGCCGGCGGCGAGGAGTGCTCGGGCTCGGAGGGGGCGGTGGCTACGAGGCGTAATCGAGCACGGGAACTAGGGGGAAAGGAAGAGGAGCTCACAGCGGAGTCGGAGAGGGGGTCAGCGGGCTCGGGGAGGTCCTGGCGGCGGCGAATTCGACCGGAGATGGCTCGGGTGCCGGAGGTTGAAGATGAGGGCGAAGGCGGCGATGCAGGGCCTCCGGCGATGCGTGGCTCGGTGGGGAGGACGAGGGAGTCGAGGCGGAGCTAATGGGCTCGTCGGAGGGGCGAGGGGGTGTCTGTGGTGGCAACTACGGCGATCGGCGGCGAGGTACGCGCTCGGCCGTCGCGGGAGAGAGAGAGGGAGACGAGGGGGAGAGTGAGCGAGTGCGAGAGGGAGACGTGGGGGGTCACGTGGCACTTCAGGGCGTCTCCCGGGCGTCGGCGGAAGCAGGAGGTGGCCGGCGTGTGCCCGCGGGCGCCGGCCACGCGCTCCGCGTCCTTCTGGCGCGAGGAGGACGACGACTGGCAGCGCCAGCAGGCTGGGCCGAGCCAGGTGGCTGGGCCAGCACAGGTAAGGCCCAGGTGGGCTTCTTTCTCCTCTTTTTTTTATTTAGTTTCTGTTTTCTATTTAACTGCAACTGTTTAGCTTTAAATAAAATACTAAAACATTTCCAAAAATCCTGAAAATAAATCCAACAGGATACATTTATTCCCAGAATTATTTGAGCATTTAGATTATTTTATAGCATTTAAATGCCCAAATTCAAATACTTATGATTTAATTCAATGACCTTCTGTTGACCTAGAAAATTGTGCACCAATTTTGCCAGAGGTTCTAATCTAAGACAAAGAGAGTGAACTTTTTAGAAGGGCATTTCAGGTTCATTGAAAATATTTTTAGTAAACCCTAGTTGTTTCCAAGGGGGGTGTGTTGGGGGTTCTGTCTTCCCCAATTCAAATTTAAGAGGAATTTAAACATGATGCACATTCTAATGTTTGAACTAGCTAGGGTGTGACAACTCACCCCCACTCAAAAGAATCTCGTCCCGAGATTTAGGATCCTCCAGGAAGAAGGTGGGGTACTCAAGTCGAAGACGATCCTCCCTTTCCCAAGTGGCTTCTTCCTCGGAATGGTGTGACCATTGAACCTTGAGAAACTTGATATTATGACGTCGAGTGGTACGCTCGGCTTGATCAAGGATATGAACGGGATACTCCCGATAAGAAAGGTTATCTTGTAGATCAAGCGTTTCGTGATCCACTCCACGGATAGGATCCGCGAAGTAACGCCTGAGTTGTGAAACGTGGAAGACATCGTGAACTCTGGAAAGATGCGGAGGTAGTTCCAATTGGTAGGCAACTTCTCCTCGTTTGGCAAGAATGCGAAAGGGTCCAATGTAACGAGGAGCCAATTTGCCTTTGATACCGAAGCGGTGGGTTCCCTTTAACAGAGTAACCCGAAGGTAGGCCTTCTCGTCGACTTCATAAGTCATAGGTTTATGTTTACGATCATATTGACTCTTTTGACGAGATTGGGCTGTTTTCAATTTCTCACGAATAACGCGAACCTGCTCTTCTGCTTCCTGAATCATATCCGGGCCAAAGAGCTGTCTTTCCCCGGTTTCTGACCAGTTAAGAGGTGTTCGACATTTTCGTCCATAGAGAACTTCGAAAGGAGCTTTCCCCAAACTAGCTTGATAACTATTGTTATAGGCAAACTCCGCGAATGGAAGGCATTTCTCCCAACTCATTCCGAACGAGATAACAGAAGCTCGGAGCATATCTTCCAGAATTTGATTGACTCGCTCTACTTGACCACTTGATTGAGGATGGAAGGCGGTACTAAAAGAGAGACGAGTTCCCATAGTATTTTGGAAGCTTTCCCAAAATCGAGAGGTGAAGAGACTCCCACGGTCTGAGTTAATTTCCAATGGAACACCATGAAGAGATACTATTCGGGAGATGTATAGATCAGCTAGCTGGCTAGCAGTGATACTCTCACGAACAGGTAGAAAGTGGGCTACTTTGGAAAGTCGGTCGATCACAACGAAGATGGCATTATTCCCTCTCTTGGTCCTGGGAAACCCAATGATGAAATACATACTGATTTTATCCCATTTCCATTCAGGAATAGCCAAAGGTTGAAGGGTGCCAGCAGGCCGTTGATGCTCTGCTTTAACACGACGACAGACATTGCAGCTAGCAATGTATTGAGCAATTTCTCTCTTCATCCTAGTCCACCAAAACCTCTGGCGTAGGTCTTGATACATTTTAGTACTACCAGGATGAATGGTGAGAGGGGATTCATGAGCTTCCTTAAGGATCAACTGGCGTAGATGTTGTTTCTTGGGAACCACCAAACGGTTCTCGAAAAAGACAGCACCTCGCTCATCCATGGAGAAACATTTAGCAACTCCGCTAGCGATGTTTTCCTTAATCCGGGATATGCCCTTATCACGCTTCTGGGCAGCTATGATTTGATCCATAAGGGTAGGTTTCGCCACCAGGGTGGATAGGAATCCTCGAGGAACAATGTGAAGATTAAGCTTACGAAATTCCTCATGGAGAAGTGGTTGACTTTGTTGTAACATCAGGTTGTTACAATAGGACTTACGGCTTAGCGCATCAGCCATGACATTGGCTTTGCCTGGGGTGTAAGTTATTCCTAAGTCGTAATCCGAGATCAACTCGACCCAACGTCTTTGCCTGAGATTCAAATCTGGTTGGGTGAAGATATATTTCAAACTTTGGTGATCGGTGAAGATCTCGCAATGATTACCGAGAAGGTAATGTCGTCAGGTTTTAATTGCATGGACTACAGCTACAAGCTCTAGATCATGTGTGGGATAATTTTCCTCATGTGGGTGTAATTGCCGTGAAGCATAGGCAATTACCTGACGATCTTGCATGAGTATGCAACCTAGTCCTTGTCGTGAGGCGTCGCAATAGATAATAAAGTCCTTGGAGAAATCTGGTGGTACCAGTACGGGAGTAGATGTCAGGCGTATTTTCAGTTCCTGAAAACTGAACTCGCACTGTGGAGTCCACTCGAAATTTTTATCCTTCTTGAGGAGTTCAGTTAGAGGTTTAGCAACCTTGGAGAAATTTTCAACGAAGCGGCGGCAATAGCTCGCTAAACAAAGGAAGCTCCGAACTTGCTTAACCGTCTCAGGTGGAGTCCAATCAAGGACGGCTTGAACTCGCTCGGGATTGACAGCAATACCCTTACCAGAAATTACATGGCCTAGATAGGTCACTTCTGGCAACCAAAATTCACACTTGGAGAATTTGGCATAAAGGCGATGCTCTTGAAGTTTCATCAATACCAGCCTTAGATGTTCGGCATGTTCTTCTTCATTCTTGGAATAGATGAGTATGTCATCGAGGTATACTATGACAAATTTGTCCAAGTACTCCATGAAAACCGAGTTCATTAACCGGGAAAAGGTGGCTGGGGCATTGGTTAAACCGAAGGACATCACGGTGTACTCGTATTGGCCATAACGAGTAACAAAGGCCGTTTTGGGAATGTCCCCGTTTCTGATTTTGATTTGATGGTAGCCCAACCTCAAATCCATCTTGGAAAAGATTGAGGATCCAGCGAGCTGGTCATACAGATCGTTGATCCTGGGAAGCGGATATTTGTTCTTGATGGTGACCAAATTGACAGGTCGGTAATCCACAACCATTCGATCCGTTCCATCCTTCTTCTTGACGAAGAGGACGGGGCAAGCCCAAGGAGAGGAACTAGGACGGATGGAACCCTTTTTCAAGGACTCATCGAGTTGGTTCTTAAGCTCGGCTAGTTCTAAGGGTGCCATCTTGTAGGGTCTTCTAGAGATTGGAACGGTTCCTGGGACAAGGTCTATCACGAACTCAACATCCCTGTCAGGTGGAGCACCTGGCAGTTCTTCTGGAAAAACATCCGGAAAGTCTCGGACTACCGGAACATCCTCAAGGTCTGGAAGAGGGTTAGCATTTAGAGAGTAAAGCTGGCGCTTGGCCACTCGAGTTAAGACATTGACTGTCTTGCCCGATGGGTGAGTAAGTTGAACGGTTCTAGTGGCACAATCGATCTTAGCATAATGAGCTGACATCCAGTCCATACCCAAGATGATATTTATGTCGGAGGACTTGAGAGCTATTAAAGATGCAAGGAAGACAAGTCTGTCGACAAGAATTTCGTTCCCATGGCTTACTCTAGAAGTTTGCCATTTGGAACCCGGGGTTTGAATTACCATGGAAGTGGGCATGTCACAGAATGTCGTGTTAAGCAATCGAGCATAGCTCTCGGATATGAATGAATGAGGTGCTCCAGTATCGAAAAGAACGGATGCCGGATGGCAGTTAACAAGGAGCGTACCAAGGACGACGTTGGGATCCTCATGAGCCTCCTCGGCTGAAACATAGTTGACATGGCCACGTGCAGTGGTGGCCGGCTTGGCGTAAAATGTTTTCCCCGCTGGCTTACCACGGCCAACGGACTTCCCAGTTTGATTGGAGTTGTTGTTCTGGGGACACTCTCGGCTATAGTGACCCGGCTCTCCACACTTAAAGCATGTCACCACATTGGGGCGTGGAGCAGCATTAGCAGCGGGGCCACCATAGGGCTTGGGCGGTGCAAATTGCTGGTTTGGACGAGGCGCCTCAAAGGATGGCCTCGGGATGAACCTGGGTGGCAGTGCCGTGCTTGGGATCCACACCCGGCGCTTCTGAGCTCCCGAGCCGGATGAAGAGCCAAAATCACGGGAGTGCTTGCGTGAAGCGTCATAATCAGTCTGGCCTGTCTCAGCGCTGATGGCTTTATTGACCAGCTTTTGAAAAGATGTGCACTCGTGCAGACGGAGATCGCGGCGAAGCTCAGGGCTAAGTCCCTTGCGGAACCTTGCCTGCTTCTTAGCGTCAGTAGAAACCTCTTCAGGGGCATAGCGTGCCAGATTCCCAAATTCACGACTATATGCATCCACAGTCAGTCTTCCTTGCGTGAAGTTGCAGAACTCCTCCCTCTTGCGATCCATGAGACCTTCCGGAATGTGATGCTCACGGAAAGCCTCACTGAATTCAGCCCAAGAAGTGATTTGGCCGACCGGGCGCATAGCTTCGAAGTTTTCCCACCAAAGGCTAGCAGGGCCTTCGAGGTGATAGGCAGCATAGGTAACCTTGTCGGCTTCGGCTACGTTGGCAGAACGTAGCTTGTGGGTGATGCTGCGAAGCCAGTCATCCGCGTCGAGGGGCTCGACGGAGTGATTAAACTTTGGCGGGTATAGCTTGATAAAGTCATTGATTGACACCAAGTCATTTTGCGGGTGGCATGCAGTGTTCTTCTGAATCCGCTCTAGCAGGCGGTTAGTCTCACGCTTGTTTCTTTCCGCCTCTAGCATCACTTCGGCCAGAGAAGGCGGGTGAGGCAGATTCTCACCTCTAGCTGCACTGGCTTCCCCCTGCTCCGGGGCAGCAGGGTTGCTGCGGGTGTTGACCATCCTAAGAGGAAACAAGACAACAGTTTAGACAAGGATGGCTCAAACTTAGCAAGGAAGTGCAGAATGTAATGGATAACACAGAATGCCGAGATGTTCATCCGTATGTCATGGTAATATAAAACTGCCATATATATACCAACGGTCATACACATCATACATAGTTCAGTACAAGCCCAGGCTACAGTACAACTATGATGAAAGACATTACATCTCATCAGAGGCATTCCAAGCTCCTATACATTATTTGTCTACACCTCCGGAATTGATTACACACAAAGTCATATTCCACAAGTCACACAGGACAGTGGAGATACAACTACTACAATACTAGTGGTACTACTACTAACTCAGACAGCTCCGTAGTAGTTCTCATAGAAGTCGCCTCCGTAGCCTGGAAGTTCAACATGACCATCCGGGAACAGACAGTCCTGAGGAGCCTGTGGACCAAAGGGGCTAGGATGAGGTCTTGGACCAACAAACGGTGGCCTGCGGGGACCATGGGGTGGGGTGATGCCTCCCACATCACGCCAATCCACCATGTCTGGCAGAGCTGATCTCACAGGATACAGATCCCTTGTATCCATACATCCAGCTTGCACCGCAGGTGCAAACCGAGTCAATGTGGCCCAATGATCAGCACGGGTATTAAAAAGCTCCAACCTCAAGGCCCGATTCTCTCGGTCCTTATCTTCGAGCATCTCGGCAGTGGTACGAGTTAATGAGTCCTCCTGAGTGGAGTCAGCATAGATAGCCTGAAGATACCCTTGCGCTCCTGGAAGAGAAGCTGGCATGTAACGGAAGTCGGTGTTCCGAAGCAGGCCAGTCCGGACTCGCAAGATGGTCATCATGGAATAGGCAGCATCCTGCACAGCCATCTCAACAGTAACCCCGAGTCCATAGGAATAGTGAAGGGGCTCGGTAGATCCAGGATAAGAAGGAAATATCCTGACGGTGCAGAGATATTGGCTTTGATTAAAGTCGCGGAACTGTTCTTCGACGGTGTATTCGGGATACCAACGGTAGCCCGTCTCGATCATTACCCGGACTAACATAGCAGTATGACCGGGCACGTCGAGGCAGCGAGTCAGGCGAACCACTTGATTTTGAACATGGTTTGCCATCTGAAAGCACAACCACAATGCAAAGGCATCAGAATTTCTAGGGAAAATTGGACCGCATAACAGCTGTAAATGCTCAGAAAAAGATTTGAGTCATCCAAAACAGTCCGCAATACCACTCAACAACATCATATCAAGATTCTGATCCAATTAGCAACATACTAAAGTAGTAGAACTGAACTGGGGCTTGTAACAAGAATCCTATAAGCTACAACGGATTAGTAACACGTGAACCTGATAGAAGAAGAGAGCCTAGTCATTAACCCACGTTGAATGAGAAGAGAATGACTCAGATCAGAGGCATAGGTAAAGGAGTAAAAGAACCTTACGTTCCCTCCCACAATCAATTCCCCTACATATAACTAGAGCATTTCTAGACTCGACATCGACCAGTTTGGCTCAACGAACCTACAGGCAGTCCGGCTCTGATACCAACGCTGTCAGGACCCCGATTCCAAGTCATATCGATCTAGCCGGTAACACCTCATATCACTTTGCGGCCTCACGCACGGTATCCCACGGGTGACGCCTTACCATGGCCCGAGACCGTTTGCGCCTTTTGGCTCACGTATATGACAGTGTCGCTAGCATCCATATGACAGAGAACCCGGGCCGACATGGCTAGTCGTGAACCCAAAGCGGCACAGACCTATGGAGACAGGCATACATGAATCACATCGAACATGTCGGTCATCAACGAGTAATTCCGGGCTGTAGCACTGGGTTAATAGGACTCCGGGGAACCCCGGGCTGTAGCAGGCTAGGCAGGACTCCGGAAGTCACCGTGTGACATTTCCCTGAAGGGACAGACATAGGGACGAAGTGAAACACATGTCGGCCAGTCAAGTGTCCTGAGCAGTAGTGCTGGGCTAGCAGGACTCCAGTGAACCGGGCTGTAGCGGACTACTATGGCTCGAGGAACACTAGACTACATTTCCCCATAAGAAAGGATGTCAAGGATAAACAACTAGATTGTCGGATCCCACTCAAACCAAGCATTTCAATCATACACACAATATGCCTGATATGAGCACATACAACATGGCATCACAACAAAACTCTACAACTCAAGTACTTTATTTAAAGGCTCCAGAGAGCCATACATAACATGTTCATAAAGATAGGGGTCACATGACCCGACACTCAAGTCATACAAACATACAAGCACATGTGGAAGCAACTAGTCTGGGTACAGACTAGAAAGAAAGAAGGCATCTCGAAGCCTGTCTATCTACATAGGCCCTCCATGGCCAGGGTGACCACCTGGGTGGCTAGTCACTCGTCGACGTCAAGGTCTACATAGAACCCATCAGAGGGGGCAGTGTTGTCGTCTGAAAACAATAAATAAGCAAAACATGAGTACAAAGGTACTCAGCAAGTCTTACATCAGAACCTACTATACATGCTTATTCTCAAGAAGGCGGTGGGGTTGATGCAGCAAGCCAGCTTTGACTCTTGGCTAAGCTATCCTACGGAACTTCACTAGTAAAATAGTTTTCGCACACGAGTCCACTACTCACCAACACAATACTCCACCGGGGATCCTCCCTCGTCATCCTACGAGAGGGCCATCCTCGGTACTCACACTTTATCTTGAGTCTTTTAGTAGTATCCATTAACTTGTCTATGAACTGTATATGCAACCAAGTAGTCCTTTACCGCGGACGCGGCTATTCGAATAGTTTTATACCCTGCAGGGGTGTACTTCGTCACACATCTTTCCGCCACTTAGCGTCTGCACACGACATGTGCTCGGCAGACTTCAAGCGAAAACCGACGTGGGTGTAGACCACGACCTGACTAACCTCACAAGTCTCTAGTCCAGGCTTATCGCCTATTCAGGTTCCATCCGCAAGGAAATCCGGCCGGGGTGTCCTCAACGGCCCCAAATGATGTGAACAGGGTTCCCGCGACACCAAACGGGTGACTCAGTACACCGTGCCATGGTGTATCTACCGCAACATAGCCCACCCCTAGGGTCAGCGCTACGCACGGCCGCGAACACGTGTCCTACAAACACCAAAAACTAGTTGCAACTCCTGGACAGAGGCGAGAGGGGTCAGTAAGTCGAGCGGGGTCATATTTCAGGGCCCAATGTGTGGTAGTAGCTGAATCTTAAATCACGCATACAGATCTCGGTGCTTAGGGACTGCCTCAATGAAACAACCCACCATGTACTCCTACATGGCCTCTCATCGATACCTTTACCAAAAGATGTTCAACGCATACCTCACATTACCGGCGTAAGCATTTCACTCTAGCCCATCTCCCAGATGAACCAGACCTGACACAACTCTAAGCATAGCAGGCATAGCAAGGTAAGAATCACATACATGGCTCAATCAACTCCTACACATGCTAGTGGGTTTCATCTAGTTACTGTAGCAATGACAGGTCATGCAGAGGATAAGGTTTCAACTACCTAGCACACAACAGTTTGAATTGCGTTGTCTTAATGCAGTAAACAAGAGCAGAAGCGAGAACATGGGTTTGTATCGGAATGATCAATGGTTGCTTGCCTGATGGAGTGGTAGTGGGATACTGCCCTTCAGTTGGATACTCATGGATATCCTCGGAGGCAGAACCTACCACGAAGAACACATCGTAATACAATCAACACATGACGATATGCAACAATATGATGCATGCTATGACATGGCAATATGAATGTGTCTTGGCCTAATGCAAGTTATATTAGAAAGGAATGAACTCATTTGAATCAAAGATTCAAATATTAGCTCATTAAACATGGCCTTAATAGTGCTTTTCCTTATTCTGCCTAAACAGCAAGGTAACTTGTTTTGTCATGCATGAAACCATTACAGTTGGATAGATTGAATTTTTCTGATAATTTTTCATATATAATTTATCTCATTTGGAGCTATGGTTGAATTTATATGAATTTTTGAAGTTTGAACTATTTTCTGGAATTTCCTGAATAAGAATAAATCCAGAAAATCAATTACTGCGTCAGCATTGCGTCAGGTGACGTCAGCAGGTCAAAGGCGCCAGCCCAGGTTAAACCTGACTGGTGGGCCCCTTCTGTCAGCCTCTCAGCTAATTAGAAAAATTAGATTAACACTAATTAGTTGTTAGTGGGGCCTGGGCCCACATGTCAGTGACTGATTTAATTAAAATTAATTAAGACTAATCCTAATTTAGTTAGCGGACCGGCCCCACCTGTCATAGACTCAGGGGGGGTCTTCCTGGGCCCACCCAGGGGTCAAACTGGGTCAACTCGGCGGCGGCTCGACGCCGGCGAGGCCCGAGATGGCGGAGGGCTTCGGATTTGGTCCTCCGGTGACCAAATCGATGGCGGAGACGAGCTACGCGTAACTGGGGCTCGTGCGCATCTAGTCGGGCAAGTGGGAGGAGCTAGGGTGGAGCGAGCTCGCCGGAATCGAGCTCGTGGCGGTGGCCGGAGTTCGGGCGAGGTCGGTTTCGAGGCTATGGTGCATGGGAGGAAGAACTGGTGGTGGCTACGGGTCCCTGGTGCTGCGCTGAGCACGGTGAGGCGCTCGGACGCGTGCTTGCACGGCCGTAGCCAGGACGGCGGCATGGCCGGCGGCGAGGAGCGCTCGGTCTCGGAGGGGGCGGTGGCTACGAGGCGTAATCGAGCACGGGAACTAGGGGGAAAGGAAGAGGAGCTCATAGCGGAGTCGGAGAGGGGGTCAGCGGGCTCGGGGAGGTCCTGGCAGCGGCGAATTCGACCGGAGATGGCTCGGGTGCCCGAGGTTGAAGACGAGGGCGAAGGCAGCGATGCAGGGCCTCCGGTGATGCGTGGCTCGGTGGGGAGGACGAGGGAGTCGAGGCGGAGCTAATGGGCTCGTCGGAGGGGCGAGGGGGTGTCTGTGGTGGCAACTACGGCGATCGGCGGCGGCGTACGCTCGGCCATCGCGGGAGAGAGAGGGAGACTAGGGGGAGAGTGAGCGAGTGCGAGAGGGAGACGTGGGGGGTCGCGTGGCACTTCAGGGCGTCTCCCGGGCGTCGGCGAAAGCAGGAGGTGGCCGGCGTGCGGCCGCGGGCGCCGGCCACGCGCTCCGCGTCCTTCTGGCGCGAGGAGGACGAAGACTGGCAGCGCCAGCAGGCTGGGCCGAGCCAGGTGGCTGGGCCAGCACAGGTAAGGCCCAGGTGGGCTTCTTTCTCCTCTCTTTTTTTATTTAGTTTCTGTTTTCTATTTAACTACAACTGTATAGCTTTAAATAAAATACTAAAACATTTCCAAAAATCCTGAAAATAAATGTGGCCTCTATTTAGATTATTTCCAACAGGAAACATTTATTCCCAGAATTATTTGAGCATTTAGATTATTTTATAGCATTTAAATGCCCAAATTCAAATACTTATGATTTAATTCAATGACCTTCTGTTGACCTAGAAAATTGTGCACCAATTTTGCCAGAGGTTCTAACCTAAGACAAAGAGGGTGAACTTTTTAGAAGGGCATTTCAGGTTCATTGAAAATATTTTTAGTAAACCCTAGTTGTTTCCAAGGGGGGGTGTGTTGGGGGTTCTGTCTTCCCCAATTCAAATTTAATAGGAATTTAAACATGATGCACATTCTAATGCTTGAACTAGCTAGGGTGTGACAACGGGCGGCGGCGGCTTGTGGCGAGGGGCGGCGCGACTGCGGTCAAATGGCGGCAAGGCAGCGTGGCAGCGGCGACGGGCGGTGGCGGCTTGCGGCAGCGTGGTCGGCGGCTCGCGGCGCGGGGTTGGGCGGCTCCAAGGTGCAGCGGGGTGCGGCTTTTAAGGAGAGCGGGGTGGTGCCCTGGGGGAGGGGGCACGGCGGGGAAACGGAGTCCGCTAGGAGATGGCGGCGCGGGGAGGTGGGATGGCGCTGGGATTCGGCCCAGCTAGGCCTTGGCGCTTTTTTTAGTAATTCCGCCGAAACTAAAAAAAATCCTAGAAAATAAAATAAAAAACTAAAAATGCCAAAACAAATTTTCTCTGCCTAAATAAAATATTTAGAACGAGCTGAACATTTTCTTGCCCCTAAAATGCAAATTTTGAAAACGTGTAATTTTTCTAATGCAACCAAAATTGCAAAGAAAATCCAAATAAAAGCAAAAATTGATTTTAATTTTTTCCTCCAGTATTTCATTTATTTTGGAGAAGTCATATTATCTCCTCTCATATATTAATATGAAATATTTTTAGAGAGAAAAATAGTTAAACCAAAATCCTCGTTTCAAAATTTGATAAAAATCAAATTTGAAAACCGGGGAAATCCCCAACTCTCTCCGAGGGTCCTTGAGTTGCTTAGGATTTCGAGGATCGCGAGGCGAAATGCAATAAAATATGATATGCAAGAATGATCTATGTATAACATTCCAAATTGAAAATTTGGGACGTTACGGGGTGTCATTGTGATCTAGAATCTTTGGCTTAAGTTTCCTTAGCACTTGAGCTTCAGCATCTTATTCTTCCATCTCAGGCACTAGGGCCTTGTTCTTCTCTTCAGCTGGAATGTTCCTAGTGCTTCTCTTGGGCTTAGAACTCTTTTGAGCTTGAGCGGCAGCCTTGGGGGCAGTCTTGGGCTTTGAAGTGGCAGCCCCTGACTTAATGGCATCCCCCATAAGCTTTTGGGACTTGGGTGTTGGTGCAGCATCCTCTTCCTCTTCATCTTCTTCAGCTAGATCTCTCATTATAGAGGATCTACCAATGACTCTGGCAGTGGTCTTCTTGACCCTCTCTTTCCTTTTTTTACTCTCTCCAGCAGCCTCTTCAGTTGTCTTAGAAGTTCCAGCAATTGAGACCTTGGCCTTTAAGGTTGACACGCTCTTGGAAGGGGCCTTCTTATGCAATCTAGGTTTTGTTGTAGCAGCAGTACCATATTCCTTCTTCAACACTTTCTTTTTGGAGCTCACTTCTTCCTCAACAGCCACATAGTCCTCATCCTCGGAATCTGAGGTTTTCTTCTTCCTTGATCTGGTGGCTGCCTTGGGCAAATTGCTTGGAGTGCTCCTGCTGCCATCATCATAGCTGCTTGAGGGACTAGTGCCCTCACTCATGTGCACTTGCTCTTCTGATTTGTTCTGTCTATCGCTCTGGTCAGACATTATGGCAAGCAAAATGATAGCAGACCCTGTGAATATATATAGATGAGGTAGAGTGGATGAGCATCACAAAGTGCAAAGTTTTTGCAAAACAAATGAGTCAAAAACTTAGTTTTAGTTCTCCACAGAAAGAATTTTGGAGCTACTGATTTGTTAAACTCGGTGACACCGAAGCAACTTTTGGAGTCTAAACTACTGAAGTCGGTCAGACCGAGTCACAGTTCGGTGGCTCCAAGATTGCTAGGGCTTCACGGAGAATCGAACTTGGTCGCACCGATTTCCATCTTTCGGTCAGACCAAAAAGTGCAAGTGCAATGGCCTAAGCCAAATCGGTGAGACCCATTTCTACAACTCGGTCGATCCGAGATGAGTTCGACGGAAACCTAACCCTAAATTTTCAAATCAAACCTAACCTAAGGAACATTTTCTATGGATATATTGATTTCATAAGTGGTAAAGAACATGGCATTGAATTGTGCTAAGAATCTGAGTAAGGAATTAGCACAAAAGATCGAACTCATACCCTAGTTCGGTGGTGAGTTCTCTACAGCGGCAACGGTGGGGTTGAATCTCGTTGACGGCGACAGAAACCAGCAGCGGTAGGTCACTGGCGACGAGGAGACGATCCGGAGACCCGAGACGGCAGAGCAAGACACGCGCGGGATGGAGGGTTCAGAAGAAATTTCCAAAATCTCACCTGTGGGTATATATATACTGACCCTGTCGGTGTGACCGAGTGGAACAACTCGGTGGCACCAAGATGCAGAATCGCAAGCGGTTACTGCAACTCGATGTGACCGAAAAAATTCAAATCGGTTGCACCGAGATTGAAAACTTAGATCAACTCAGTGAACTCGGTGTGACTGAAGTGGATGGATCGGTCAGATCGAAATGCACAGAGAGGTTTCGGAAGTTTAATTCTATGATGATTCGGGGACTCCAAGTGCTCCTCACACGGAGTGGTTCAAATCTGACTTGATCAAACTTTGTGATGTAGCATGAATAGAGTTTGAGACAAGAAAAGCATAGATAGCTAGAGGAGGTTCTTAGGCATTCTTGTCCATCCACTTGGCAAAAGAGCCAAACAATCAAAGGAACAAGTGGATGTCCTTGAATGAGTAAAATATGCAATCAACATGTTCACACAATAAAATGGGAAATGAAATATGTGACAAAGCATGCACAAACACTCTAGCATCTATCAAGCAATTGGCGATGACTAGGTCATCTATATATGAGTATATTGACTTAGGATTCAAATGAGAACATTTGATCATAGTTCATACTCATCGTTTAAGCACAAGTGGGGTTGCCACTTTTACATAAAGCATTGTTGTGTTCACACCATTAGAGTTGCTTTAGCTCAATTGATTAGAGTAAAGCTCCCCCTAGATGTGATATCCCCCCTAAGAGGGATGAACTGACCTTGGGTTTTGTCGATGATGACTTCATGTAGATGTTGAAGATGTGGATGCTCAATGTTTATGTAGATCATTTGGAGCAATCCATTGGAGTGAGTTGCACTTTCAATACCTACAAGGGTTAGTCCCACAAGGAATAAGCAAGGAATTCCATAGACCTAGAGTGATATACACACAATATGATGTCGATGAAAGCATTAGGTTACCTTGTCCCTTGTCTTACCAACAAGAGGGTTTGTGACTCCTTTAACTAGTGCAAGATGTGGAAGTTGTTTGCACTTGTCCTCGCCAAAATAATATGAGTGAAGTATGTTGGCGGGGTCACCCTCAAGAACTCTCTAGTTCTTCTTCTTCTTCGGGGTCCACATCATCCTAATGGGAATCCTTGGAGTTGTAGTTGTACTTAATGAAGTAGAACTTGATGTAGTCTTGGGAACCCACTTGACAAGGCCTTAGGAGCTTCTTCAAATGCATCAATCTCCTCTTGAAGCTTGTCCTTACCCCTTTTGTTGTGGTATTGTGGCGGAAGATCATCTTGAGCTTGTGTCCCTTGGAAAGAAGTAGGATCATACTTCTCTTATTGAGGAACAAGCTTCGTCTTGGGGTATTGATCTTCATCGCACTCAACTCCATTGGCATTGAACTTTCATTCAAAACCAATACCATGATTCTTCCGGTGCCTTCCTTGCTTGCGTACAATTTCCTCAAATTGCTTAATCCCGACAAGGTTCTTGTAAACACCTTTCTCTATAATTCCCTTCAATAAGCTATTTTCTTGCTCAAGTGTAACTTGGCTAAGAGAATCGTTAGTGGAATCAAGAGAACTACTAGAAGCAACAATATTGGATTTAATATGATTATTGTTACTACTAGAAGAAGAATCTTTCTTACTCTTGTTGCTAGATTTTACTTGTGGCATATAAGTAGACAAGAGTAAACGCTTGGCAATGTAAGAAGAAATTTTCTTGCGAAGATCATCACTGATTGCTTTTAAGAACCCATGCTCTTGCTTAAGGTTGAGCTTTTCAAAGCGTAGCTTCTCATGAGTCTTTAAAAGCTCTCGATGATTTTCCAAGGTAGTTTCATGAGCTAACTTAAGAGTGTTTAGTTCTTTAGTTAGACGCTCAATCTCCTTCTTATCATCATCATCCGTTTTATCTTGATTAGCATGATTAATAGAAATTTCATCATAGTTTTCATCACTAGAGTTGTCAACAAGTAAATCATCATCACCTAGCAAATCATCTTCATCACTATTGAAATCAACATACTCGGGGTGTGATACCTTTGGGCCTTTAGCCATGAAGCATCTTCCAATTCCTTCATTTGGTGAGTCAAATATGTCGTAGGAGTTGGTTGACTCAAGTGCTAGACCGGCAACACCTTCATCTTGAGTATATTCGGAGTCGGAGTGATAACTTCTCTCGGAGTGATTGTCGGAGTCGGAGTGTTGTGAAGCTCTTCCTTATCCTTGAGTGACATCTCATGAGCAACAATTCTTCCAATGACTTCCGATGGCTTGAGATCTTTGTAGTTTGGCATCATTTGGATCAATGTGCACACGGTATCATATTTTCCATCCAAGGCTCTTAGGATCTTCTACATGATGACTCTATTGGTCATCTCCTCACATCCTAAGCCGGCAATCTCATTTGTGATGAGAGAAAGCATAGAGTACATTTTAGTGACACCTTCACCATCCTTCATTTTGAACTTGTCAAGTTGACTTTGAAGCACATCCAATTTGGATTCCTTGACGGAGTCGGTACCCTTGTGCATATCAATCAAAGTATCCCAAATTTCCTTTGCATTCTCAAGATGGCTGATTT